>NC_079910.1:17861194-17939040 GCF_024868665.1 Triplophysa rosa
AAGACCCGCGATGGGGTACAAAACTGGGACGAGAAATTAATAAAGATAAATCACCACACGAAGACTCACTGAACACTAGACTAATAAACACTAGACGGAGACTAAACTAACACTTACTATAAAAGATGAATGGCAACAGGAACAGTCAAAAACAGAAACCATCAGAACACAGAAGCACAGGTACAAGGCCCGTAATCCACATCGAACGTAGAACGCACACCATACACAATGACCGAACACAGGACAATGAAACACGAGGGTATTTAAAGGGAAGACAAACGAGGGATAACGAGCGAGGTCAGGTGTGGAACATAAGACACGAGAGGAAAACAATACAAGAAACGAGGGGCGGGGCCAATGACGAGACACTGGAGAGAACGCACATTATTGTCAAAAGGACAATAATATGTTTCCCTCCACACATAACCAAAGGCTTTGCCATGGCTCTGCTACAGGACCAAGAAAAACATGACTAAAGGAGGCAGAGCCATGACAGATATCGGATATAGAAAGTAATTAGTAATTAAATACTTTTTGAAGAGAGTAACTTGTACAGTAATCTAATTACAGTATCGAATATGTAATTAGTAACTAGTAATTCATTACTTTTTCAGAGTAACTTACCCAACACTGTACACCACCCATCACCCAACCCGTGTACACACACACACACACACACACATACACAATCACCACTTTCACTTTTACAAACCAGGTCAATTACGGTATCAGGGTTTTTTTATTCCCTAATCAGAGGCAACACCGTCCGGCGAACATAACTAACAGAAGTAGCCATTCATGTGAACTAAAAAGGACTATCGTCACTCCCTCTCGCTACAGATTAGCTGTGGAGCCACATGCCAATTTTGCAGTTTAACATCAACATCTCACAGCAGGGGAGTCGCGGAGGAGGAGGGGTCTGACCCCGTACAAGCAGATGTCATTCGTTCCACACTTCCTGTTTTGCTGGCTGGTGTTATTTTGAGCTCGGCACACACTCACAAACATATACACAAACCAGGTCTTTTTCTGGTCTCCTGATTTACATTGACAGCTTGCCTTCTATTGTTCTTGAGTTCCCATTTTCCTGTGACTGGGGAGACATCGCTGGCCAGCAGAAGTGTTTGTGTGTTGTTGTGTCGCTTAACACAGCCTGAACCGTGCAGCTCGTGTTCTTGTACCGGACTTGTATATGAAGGTTGAGTGCTATAGGCCAGACATCAGTTACCAACAACCTAAAACAACCCAACCAGAACTGGACCAATACTGAGGTTCACCTTTAATACCCGTGGTCTTTTTATCTCAGACCCTTCATTTCCCACCATATACAACCTTTTAAATTTATATATAATTTAAATAATACTTTAGTTGATAAGTTATTGATATTAATTGATATTAAACCAACATTTATGTAGGTTTTTTGATAAGTTGCAGTAACTTATAAAAATTACGCTTATAGACCACATCGGAAAATGTAAAAACTTTGATCCAATGCTGGTCCAGAAATACCTATTGCTTCAGTTTTTTACTATTACACAAATGTTTGAACAAAATACAACCAACAGATCATAACCAATGATACAAAGTGTTAAATAAATATTGAAATACTTGTGTATATGTAAGATTTAATAATAAAATGAATAAAAATGAAACTGGAGGTGCTTCTTGTGAAGTGGTCTATAAAATATACATTTAAGCTTGATCACATCATTTTTACAGTACAATATATTTATGTAAAATTATTAGTGGAATGCATTTTTTGCATTGATATTTGACCACAAAATGTGATTTTGCGCCCGTCTGTGAATTCTGGGGATCCCAGGTTGGGCACCACTGTATTAAACGGCTGTTTGGAATACTTGATTCTGATTGGTCAGTTATGGCATTTAATTTTTTGTATAATGTTGTAAAACTACTGACCAATTGTCTTCATAGATATGCTGATATAGATATGAGACTCAGCAGTAACGTATTATAACATGTCATGTCTATTTATTTTCTTGGTAAGGCGAAGCTGTGCAATAAGTGAGATCATGTCAGCAGGTCATTATCACAACATTAACCCCTTCAGGGTGAAACAAGACCCCATAAGTCCAGATCACCCTGTAAGGGGTTGTCACATCCAATGAGATTTTAGAATTAGATCTATTTGTTGTATTTAAGGCAAAGTAGCACATGTAACGTTTTCATGATTCATTCACTCTTTTTAAGATTAAAAATGGACGGTAGTCAGACAAACAGGAGCCTTTAATTGTGTGATTCATGCCCGGTTGTGAAAATTCCTCCATTGAGCAAGTTACAGATAATAGCACCTGTGAACGTTATTTTTGATCCATGCGAGTTCTGAAGTTAGTCAGCATCTAACTATAACAATACACACCCACTCATTCTCTCTTACACATGCTCTGTTTGACTTCCAGCCAGAATGTGTTGAGGAAGGTTTTTTTAAACTGGTTATGCTGGTTAGACAGGTCGGGGTGTGAAATGGCTGGAAGTAGGTGTGTGTTATACAAATTAACTTTACTTTTTTCTGATGCTGATGCTGATGATAAGGAAAAACGGAAGGATCTTATAATCCTGTTTAGCACAGGATTATTATTACATCATTTACTTGTTTTTGGAGAAACAAATGTCTCTTCGGATTGAACAGTATAGGCGATGCCTGTCAATGACTCACAAAGCATCAGGAGACCATTCATTTAGAGTAAGGGCATGATGATGTCATGTGGGCGTGTCAAAGTTCAACTTTATGCCCATTAGGAGCGACTAACAATGGGAGTGAAGACAGTGATGCTCATGTGTTTCATCTATTGTCCGCGCAGTGTCAGCAAAATGCAGTATTTACAGTAATATACTAGCTCAAGTGTAATCGTGACCTATCACACGATGGCATGGTAAAGCTCACGCGAGCTTCAAAAATTGAGGAGCATTCAATAGCATTACAAAGACAAGAAGAGCGGCATAACTGTTTGTGATGCACACAATAACAGGTCATTATATTGGCTGTGCATAAAGGCACAATATGTAAGATTTTGCTTTAAAATATCCACAGTGTCACTTGTTAGTTCTGGGTACCGCCGTTGTTCGGTCAACAACATTCTTCAAAATATCTGAAGAAAGAAAGTCAAACAGGTTTGCAATGAGGGTGAGGGTGAATAAGAGATGAAAGAATTTCTATTTTGGGTCGAGCTGTCCATTTGACAACCAGTTTTGTTTTGCAAGGTCTCACACACCAACATTTCCTTAGAATCAGATGCGCACACACATATTCATACACACGCATACATTCCTGTGTGCGTTCCAGCGCACATCTGCTTGTCTGTCACATTTATTAGTGTATTTGTTGGCGCTCTGTTGGGCTGGCTTAGAAACACAGTATTGTTTTGCTGTCTGGGTAGGAGTACAAAAATGCATGCACAAACTGTACAAACATATTGAAAACACACACGCATTTACGGTATTTCACACAGTATTTCAGTTTTGCAGTATTGCAAAAGTCTTATTTAGTCAAGCTGTATTCACAACAGCTCAACATGTAGTTTAACAAGTCACTGTCATTCTTTTCATAGCAAACGTTCCACTTTTCTGTGCTAATTATGCAACATTGTATCATTTTTAATAACTTCGTAATATTCGTAAACTACTGTTTCTGTGCACTTTCTAGTGATCACGGCAGTGTGAACTTTCTTATCAAATGAAAAAATAGTATTATATTATATGCGGGCATTTATGTGTATATGACAGGTGGTGTGCACTGTAAAAAAAATCTGGTTAAAAATGGAAATTTTCCGGCAGCTGGGCCTCCAGAAATATTCTGTAAAAATTAAACATTTTCCCATAAAATTACATGTTTGTCCTGGTTTTCTTGTAAATTTGCAGTATTTTTCTGTAATTTGATGGCTTTAACCGTATTTCAAAAATACTTAAAATATCTGTAAAAAAAACAGGAAAATTTTGTAAAAGTACAGTTTTATAGACATTTTACATGCAAAATCGGAAAAAAAAAATTCTGTCAAATTACGTTGTTTTTTTCCAGTGTGGAGCGGAATAAGGATTATAGTGTAGTAAAATCCTAGTAAAGTATGCCAGTTGTCTGCTGCATACCCTGGACCTAGTGCTCAGAAGTGCTGAGGCAGTACAGTCATGGTAGCAGATAGTAATACCACGATGCCATCCATAATACCATCCATATGACATTCACATGTTTCCTTAAGCTTATACAAAGACTTTCAAAATAGACCTTTAAACAGTACCTTCATCACAGTGTCCAAAAACATGTTATTACCATTGTACTACTTTTTGTAAAGGTATTCTCTAGCACTCAGAGGTAAGAAAAAAACACATTGCACAATTCTGTCTCATGTTCTTCTGGGAGTTTAGTTACTTTCTTGGAGCCGTCAAACCTGGGTCGCCGTAGAGGTCGATTTTCAGAACACAGCGTAATGCTGGAAGCTGCGACAATCCAGGCCGGAATATAGTGAATGTTCTGTTATCAGGAAGGGAATGCTGAGGAAAAAATGTGGGAGTTATGTTATTTCCGTTGCGATACAGTAGACCGCTGCAGATCTCAGTAGGTGTCTGGGTGGGAATATGGTAGATGTCGAGTGCTCGGGGATGTAATAACCCAAAACACGTCTGGCATCCAGAGCTGCGGTGCCAATATGTTCCTCCTCTTCATAACTGGATCCTAAAATGGGGCTGAGGAGATCCTGGACTGTGTCAGAACATGTCAGGACATGGCTACATATGTAAACAACACTGACAGGCGTGCTGGACACACACAGGGTCACTTTTGGGCGTAGAATCCTTTCATCATCTACCACCTCATGTCTTCTCTACTGACCACATTTTCAAGTTTTGTTCCTCTTGCATAACACGGCAGCTCGGAGGTACACATTGTTCTTCGGTTGCGCTTATGAGTCATTTTCCAGGCTGATGATTGGTGTGCTGTAGAAAGCTCTTTTGTTCTGCGACTTTGTGTCAGAATAAAAGTGACAAAGCAGTCACAATGCACATGAGGAACACACTAGTAAGTGTGCATTGGGGTGTCGAAAGGGCATTAGTCACAAATTCTAAGTCAGGCATTCTGCTGAGTGGCTGAGAAACAGACGTTTTTAGAGACATTGTGAGAAACGAGCGAAATCGAGTTGAAGGAAATCAAAGATGTTAGCAGAAGTTAATCTGACATTGATAAACACATTGAGGCTTCTCTTGGGCAATGTGCCAGCTCTATGCGACTGATATCATTGCTATTCTAGATACATCCCAACATGAACAGGGCTGTTTTTAGTGTGTGTGTTTGATTTTCCTCATTCTGATCTGTATGAAAGGCTTGTTGTAAGGGTGAGGCAGTCCTTCCCATTGAGTCACTGGTACTATGCAAATATTCTTAAAGCAGCTTGCAAAAGTTATGGAAATGATCCCATCTTTATATCACCGTGGAATGTGCCGTAAGGGGAAAACTGGAACATGCGCTTTCTTCCACCCAACAACACACACTCTTGTTTCATTTTTTCTTTTCCACATGTTCACCTGCTTTCCTCTGGAAATGTGTAGTCATTCGTTTAAATAGCAAATAAGGTGCTAAAGAACATTACTTTTTTATTTGTGTTTTGTATTTTACCCCAGTATTAACAGGAGTCTGTAACATTTATTGGTTTAAAATGAACAAAAACAAGTTATGGACACATACATAAAAACTATGTTCAACACTGCCTTCTTACCATATCTTGATTCACTGCAGTAAGTGTATAATAATGATTTATAATTTGAACTGCAATGTTATGTTTCAACAGAGATGGCGATATAGAGGCAAAAGTTACAGATTGGAGCTTTAAACGATCAAAGCTTATTTCAAGACATAGAGACAGAGCGCAACGCGTCATAATCTGAAAACCACGGAAACAATCCAACCCCTTTTGTTATAAGTCAGAAATGACAAGGAGGCAGCTTCCCGCAATAGAAAGTCAATGGAGAGGGTTGGATTGTTTTCCCCTCCGGGGAAACTAATGGTAGTGAAAATAATCTTAAATTTACATTGACTGACTTTCCTGTTCTTCTCCACACAGAAACCTCACTGTCGTCGCCCACAGGCTCCGCCCCCATGGACCTGCGTATAGGCGACCGTATGGTGCGTCCGGTTTCGGACACAGCTATCCTGTCCCCTCTGCACCCCCCTCTGCTGCTCAGTCCCTTCAATACGCAGCACTGTTCCCAGTACAGCCAGTCACAGATGCAGCATATACAGGTACTGAACATGAGCCACACTGTGACATCACTCTGATCCCAGTGCAGCCAGAACGTTCTGGAACTGCAGCTAATATAAGTGACATTAGTGTGACATTATTCAACATTCAAATAATAATCACACCCAGTCTATGTGAAAACAAATACTAGCGAGGCTACTACAGTAAATGATGTCATTACTACATTGTTTGCCTTTATTTTTTTTATTTTGCGCTGAATGAGGTATCACCTCATTTCTATAAATTGGTAAAACGACACGTCTTAACACTCCTTAATCCAATCAGCCAATCTGATTTTAGGGTTACCATTAGCGGCGTAAACAACATTCTAATGAACCTATTGTTTCTTTATGGTACTTCGGAGAAAATGAATGAAATTATATTTTGCATTTATTCATCATTTTACATCTTTGATGAGTTTTAGTAATATGGTTTATATAATCAAATGCGCTACAACATGATTGGCTGATTACATGTTTGTTTAATGAATAGTTGAACAGGTATTTGCAAACTTTTTTTTCACACCTGTACACATTCCGACAGCTAATAAACAGATTGCACATTTATATCTGATATGTTTGTATTAATATGAACGATATCAGTTTTCTATCCACACTCGTTTTTTACACATGCAAATCCTCCTGTGTCAGGTGTTTATACACAAATATGACACTTAAAGTAGGTACTTTTCTATGTTATGCACACAGCTGTCTTGATGTTGTATGTGGCTTGCCACTTATCAAACCTGTTGCATTCGGTCTTTTTATGTTGCAGTTTAACATGGAGCAGCGTCTACGAGACCAGGAGCAAGCGAAACAACAGTTACAACAACTCAAACACAAGGACAAAAGCCAACAGAGTAAGTTTCAAACCATTGTTTAAAATCAGCACGAGACATAGACTAATAGAGTGCTACAGGGATGACGTATTTTGTCGTCACATTGGTTTCCTGAACCGAAAACCTATGCATTTTTCCATAGACTTTTGGAAAAATACAAAAATTAAGCTCTGTGATTAACAAAGGTTTATGATACTTGCATGTTTGTATATCAAGATAATCTTTACAAATGAACACAACATTATGAATCTTGAAGTCTAAAAAAGCTAACATGAGGCCATAAACAGACACCACAGTCGCTTAAAGTCCCTGTGCACCGGAAGTTGCGATCGTTTTTACTTCCGTATTCTGACACATTTCCGAGTGAAAAGGAATTTCAAAGGAGAAAATTAGAGGGCGCGGCTTGTGTTTTTCACTGCGAATTGATTGGATGTGTAAAAACATCTGTTGCATTGATTTTGAAATGAAACTGGCAGCAGTCTGACAGTTGAAGGGGAGGAGTTAACGGATGCTCCGGCCAAGCCGTCTAATTTACGTCATTTGAGATGGATAGTCATTTCAGGGCGGAAGTGCATTTTCAGATTTTTACATGCATTTTAAAAAGAAAACGACCCACATTGATAAGCTATTTACTATAAACGCTGCAATATTTAATGAAAAAATAAAAACAGTCATTTTTAATTTCACTGGGACTTTAACATCAATGTCACCACCACCACATCTGTGTATGAATCCCCATCTACGTTTTTAGAGATCTGCGCCATGTTGCATTATTTGTGAGATGGTTATGCCGCATGATGATGTTTACCGTCCCCGACAATGTCTGTAGTTGCATTTAGCAACTTGTTAGCAACCGCAGTTTTGAAGACAAGGTAAAGCTTTAAAAAATCACGAGCGGGTTATGTGTGATTTATGTCATGGAATAAAAGATTATTAATATCTTTCCTAAGAATAAAAGAAAACACTTTGGTGCGATGGAACTAGAAGTACTAAAATGCTAACTTGTTTCCGGGTTTTGTCTACAAAAATGAATCACCCATGCAGCAATCTGTGGAGCGATCCCATAGTTATGTGTCTGTCTTGTGAAAATCGTTCACGTTTTTACCGAATTCGTAAAAACAATAGAACTGCATATAAGTATTGCAACAGAAACAGTGTTGTATTTATTATTTATTTGTTTTTCATGTTTAATGTTTTAAGCTAATTTTATTTCATGAATGAGATGCCTCATTCAGCAAAGCGCTTGCATAATAAGCCGCTCAAATGCGACTTATTTCCAGCTCCAGGAATAACAGCTGTTTCTCATGTTAGTTCTTCACTGATAAATGTGAGTAGATTGTGCTTTCTGACCCACGGAGCTTAACAATGCCAATCATAGCAGGCACTTAAAGTGGGTGCCAAACAGTAAAGCAAATAACTGCACCCTTAAAAAAAATATTGACAAGATTAAGGTACATTGTGCTACCGATTGTATTTAATAGAACACCTCTCAGAAACAGCCACGGTCGCCTCAGGAAATAACTCGCAGAGTAAAAACAAAACCTTGCGGTTGAAAACATATGGGCGGAGTTTCTATCAAAGTACATGGGAACCCTGCTGTTCTATAAAAGGATGTGTTGTCATACTACCGCTTAATGGTCTGTCGCTTACAGCAGTTACACACTCTAGCATGTTCTTGAGTCTGTATCTGTTGTAATGTAATACTCCTCTTTTTTTAGGCACATATTACCATTTGCATATCCATGTATTCCTTAAAGTGATAGTTCACCCAAAAATAAAAATGATTTCATCATTATCCACCCTCATGTCATTCAAAACTTGTATATGAAACTTTCTTCAGTGGAATACAAAAGAAGATATTTTTAGAAATGTCTTTGGTTTTGAATGAAAGTCAATGGGAGCAGACGTTGTTCGGTTACCAACATTCTTCCAAATATCTTCTTTTGTGTTCTGCAGAAAAAAGAAAGTCATACAGGTTTAAGATGACATGAGGATAAATAAATGATGGCAGAATTTCTATTTTTGGCTATACTATACTCTTAAAAATAAAGGTGCTTAAAAGGTTCTTCACAGCGATGTCATAGAAGAACCATTCAGTCAAAGGTTCTTTAAAGAACCATCTCTTCCTTACTTTTTTATAATCTTTATATAACCTTTTTTCACCACAAAGAATCTTTTGTGAAACAGAAAGGTTCTTCAGATGTTAAAGGTTCTTTATGGAACCAAATGGTTCTTATACGGCATCGAAGAACCTTTTGAAGCACCTTTTTTTTAAGAGTGTACCTCTTTAAAAGAATAAACGAAAGAATACCATGGTATTATTGTAGTGTATTTAGATTAAATTAATATTGCGTGTTTGCAAGAAAGGTTGTGCACTATTGCCCTCTGCGTGACTTTAATGGCACCACGTGTAAGCAGCAGATCGTGTTAGTCTCCTGCCACACCGGAGCTGTGTCACGCTGCAACACTCAGTCACGCCGGAGCAGAACATTAATACCACTGTTGTTGTTTTCCTTTCATTTAGCGAGGGTTGTAATTATGCTCTTGAATCACATTACACTGTGAGAATCAAAGCCTGTTAAACAACACATTACCAGCTTATGTACAAGTGGACTGTGATCTTTAAGCCGATAATGTTTTGTATTTTTCCATGTCTTCATGTGAAACCTATATCTGGTTTGCTATTATCAACTTACTCTAAGCATTAAGCAAACAATACACGTTGTACTGCTGCAGGCTGTTCTCATAAAACAAAAATAATAACACACTATTATGATTGATTATTAACTGCGGCTAGCGCGGTTGGAAGTGTGCAGGTGTCATGCATGAAGATAAAGTCACCCTTGCTGCTAAATTTGTGGCGGGAGAAAGTACCATGCGTGAGTTAAAATTAGTTGCATTGTGCAAACAGCAACCATGTCAATATTGAGCATGTTGGTCCGAGTCACTATGACGTCCTGGAAGGTGAGGGAGTAACTGAGTCAACATACAGTTTCCTTCCCCTGACCTCACAGCAACCTCACGACAAACTCACGATAAAAATAATAAATCCCTGAAAAAAATGGATGCAATGGCAATTATATAGAAATCAAACAGAATTAAATGGACCGCGGTTAGTTGGTTCTTTTAGTACTTTTAATTCATTTTGTATGTTAGCGTTAATAATGTTTTATATTAGGGCTGTCAAAAGATGAATCGCATCCAGAATAAAAGTTTGTGTTTACATAATATATGTCTGTGTACTGTGCATATTAATATTGTATTTATAAACACTTACACATACATGCATATATTTAAGAAAAATTTGAAATGTAAAAATGTATAAATGTTTACATGTCATTTCAATTATTGGTCAATTTAAATAAATTAATCTAAATTAATTTGTCTAAAGGTATGTGTATGTGTTTATAAATACAACATAAATATGCACCGTACAGAAACACAAATTTGTATTCTGGATGCGATTAATTGTTTGACAGCCCTATTTTATATAATATAGTCTTAGTTTTAAATATAGTTTTCCTTAAAAGTATTGTTTGCGCAGTCTTAAGAGTTTACTAGATTAACATTTCACTACAGGTTGTATATGTGTTTGTGACGTGAAATCTTAATATTATTATTAAAAATGATATTAAAACATAGGCTTATATATTATGATATGCCAACTTAAAAACTTATTAATGCAGTTTCTTGTGATTTCATTGAACAAAGGGCTCACCCTGTTGGTGTGTAATGAAAAAATCAAATAAAATGAGCTATTTAATGTTTAAAGGGATAGTTCACCCAAAAATGAAAATCCTGTAATAAATGACTCACCCTCAAGTTGTTTCAAATCTGTATACATTTCTTGTTGTTTTTCGATCCACAAAGACTTAAAGTAACCTGCGATTTTATTTTTCTAACAAAGATGGCGATGCTAAGGCAAAAGTTACAAATTGCAGCTTTAAAATAAATAAAATGTGTCCAAAACACCTAACACATCTTGTTTAAAAAATGTTTTAGATTTAAACATTTCTGTTTGCGTTTCATCAATCAAATGTTTTCCTGTGAGTTCATTGGCTGGTTATGTTGATTGACAGGTGCGGTGGCCAGTGCGGTGGTGAAGCAGAAGCTGGCAGAGGTGATTCTGAAGAAACAGAAGCAGGCGGTGCTGGATAGAACCAACTCCAATCCTCTCAGCACCCCATCAGTCCCTTACCGGTGAGAACCGGCTCTCGCCACCACACACAGCTCGCACACATTAACCTGCTCATTTTAAACATCCCTATCATCTTCTCACAGGGAGTTGGTTCCAGATCCCAGCACCACCCTACAACCGCTTCTGTCCTCTCCGAAATCGTCTCTCAGTGAAGCAGCCGACGAGCCGCCGCTGAGACGAGCAAGTATGTCACTGTCCAACGCACGTGTAAAGTTCAAACGTCATGGGTTTGTAAACCAACACACAAGATTTTCATTAAATCTCTGTCTATAAAAAAACACACACTGCCTCAACTGAGAAGGGGTGTGTCAGGTAATAGACAGGACCTCGATGTTTAGCAGGTGTGCTGCATGGACTCGTTCCAGCTGTGTTTAGACACACTCCCTATTTGTCGCTCTGCCTCGAGGCAGCACAGCTCTAACAAAGCCTTTACCTCTGACTTCAGAGGACACACCCCTTTCACCCCAGCCAGACTACAGTTTATTATGTCGTGATAACTCAAACTGGACGTCAGATGACTCATGAAAAGTATTCAAGTTTACATTACATTTCAAATAAATATTAAGCTTTACATGTTACTGATGAACATGAAATTGGGCCTCAAAGTGGCCTTTTGTTGGACGGTCGACAACTGGACGATTCTGTCCTCATCGTAACTGTTGTTCAAGACGTGTTCTGTAATGCACAACGTTATATAAAACACTTAAATTCAGTGTTTTGACATGAATGACTGAAGCCACTGGATTTTCGGCGGTAAGAAATGTTTGGTTTGGACAGCCGAACACTTTTTGCAGAAGAAAACAATCATTTTCAAGTAGTCCTTGACAGAGTTTCCATACACTTGACCTGTCCACTTCCTATCAGTTCAGTCTGTCCAAATCACTTTGTACTTTTATTTAACAATGTAACCTCAAGATTTAACCCAACCCAAGACTCAGCACAGAGCGATGGTATTTATGGATGGGTAAAGATGAGTAAATACAGCTGCGGTAAAATGCTGCTTTCTCAATGACAAAAACATTCATCAGGAAGTAGAGAAGAGATTTGACTCCTTTTTCTGAACCACCAACAACCGCTCCAACACAGAGGAACTACATGCTACATTTACATTATAAATTCACACAACACAAACTAATTTCACGTGGTGTCTAATTCAGTGGTTCTCAAACTGGGAGGCCCCAAGATGGATCCAGGGTGGCCACAGATTTTGACATTTATAATACATTTTATGCAATCAAGCATAAGAAAAATGAGACATGAGACCACCAATAAAAAGAATTGATGTTACAGCTGAATATGTTTTTGGTGTAATTAAAATTCTAAGTTCAAGATTTTAAGTCTTTATTTAGGGGGACCACACAAAGGGGGCCTTATAACGAAAAAGTTTGAGAACCACTGGTCTAATTCATGTTTTATACACTACTGTCCACAACAGTATTTTTGTCTTTTTTTGTTAATAGTATTGTTTCTTCTTCCAGCTTCAGAGCCCAACCTGAAGGTAAAGCATAAATTAAAAAAGCACCTGAACACCCGTAAGAGCCCGCTGACCCGCAAAGAGAGCGCCCCGCCCACCGTTAAACACCGGGTGCCTGACACGCTGGGTAACTTAACCATCATCATCTCACAGAGACAAACATTTATATTCCTTTTGCGTGACAGTGGAATGAATGACTACATGAGTTAAATACATACATTGATGTGCTGGCCAGGTTTTGAATGGTGTTATCTGATCAAGTCTCTGTCCTGCTCTCAGATTCGTCCCCCAGCAGCAGTAGTACACCAGTATCCGGCTGCAGCTCTCCAAACGACAGTCTACCCAATGAGAATGGTGTGCTGCCCCCTAGTGCCAGCCTATCACACGAGGTAACACGAAATGCACTGCACAATCATGTTTAGAATAAAGCAATAAGCCCCAAGAAGCATTTTATTACAGCTAAGGGCGTTGTGGCACGACGCGAAGTGGAAATTCACATGTAACCCACAGCTTCGCGGGGACTATTGTTTTATAAAACGGTTATTCCATATGCATAGCAAGGTTTCATAAAATAAAGTAAATGAAGTGATATTTAGGCTATGTAATGCGGTCAGCAGTTATAAATCGGGGTATTTTATAACGGCTTAGAACTCGGCTCAACCAATCAGAATCAAGGACCACAACCGACTGTTTTTATAAATTTAGTTTTGTAGACAAAAAGATAGTATGCGATTACAATAACATAACAGTGTTTTTGACTAAATAATGAAGAAAAAGCAGCCAATAAGAGCCCAGAATAGATGCAAACTTCTTCAATACTGTTGACGAAAAAGCATCACATGGTGAGACCACAAGAAGCTTCTGGACAAAATGCCAGAATCAAATTTTTGTAAATTGTTTAACAAGGATACTGAAGATGAAACAATATAACAGGTTACAATTTATTTAGTTATTATGTAAACATAATTCCCATAGTTAAATTTGTGTTGACCCATAACAAGTTGACTATTTTTAAAAAATGTGGAAAAATATTAGTAATTAGGTCACCTTGAATGTTCAAATACTTGCTTGATACATTCAATATCATTTTAAAAAGGGGGAAATCTTTATTATTAGGTTAGTATGTGACTAACTTGAGACGGTAGTATACAACTGTGTGAACAGCATGGGTTATTTCTGTTCTCAGGAACTTTTCTAAAAATACTACTATAGATGTTTCTTTCAATAGTTGTTATAGATCAATGCTATTCACACCAAACGCGAACAATCACGTTCAACGCTCTTTATTACTTGCGGGAAAAGTTTGTTATTTTCACGTGAGTGACGCGAAAAAACATCACGTGACGGGGAGTGTCTGCACGCGTCCGGACCCGTCAAACAGTAGGTGTCAATGAGCTCTATCTCAAATCGAAATTTTTCAACTTGCGCGGAAGACACGTTTCAGCGACAGATTCCCGCCATTCGCGTCGCCTGCCGCGAGTTCGCGTCTATTCGCGTCTTTGCATTGACTTTGTATGTACTTTACTCGCGCAAATCGCTTAATTGGCATTTGGTGTGAACCCAGCATTAGTCATGATTCATGACAACGTAAAATTGAATTATATAAGTGAATGACTAAGGAAAATTGAGGTGATTATGTAATGATAGTCAAGGCAGTGCAGCGGTTAGAGAAAGTTTCTCACATTATTTATCTGACGTCAGTTGCTCGCTTTTTGAAAAAAAGACAAATATATTTTTGTTGAAGACGACAAACACACGTGCGCACAGAGGCATGACAGGATTTAATATTCCTCCGGTAGGGGTTGTTTGGTGAGAAACCGGAGCTCGACAGGGCTTGTTTCAGGAGGTTCCTGACACATAATGACATGTTTTAAACAAAGACACTGGAGAAGAACAGCTGCAGGCAGCTGCCCGGACACCCAATCTCTCCTTTCCATCAGAAGCCTCCTCATCGCTTCATTACTGTGCGCTCCTCCATTTTTGGTCTTGCATTAATGCAAGACACTTTGATGGGTTGCACGCAGGAACCTCGTCCGTTCTCACGCAAGACCCTGAGACGTGACAAATAGAATTTTGAAGTTTCACATGCATATGTTTTTGAAAAACATTTATAGCATTTTATGCAGAAAAACAAGTACTGTAACCATCAACTAAAATATGGTTTTCTTGTAACATGACAACAAAACGCCTTTAATTTGGTGCAGAAGTTTACATTAATTTTAAATCATTGAAGTCATTGTTGTGTGATATTTTTAAATATGTACATAGATCTAGATACAAAAAAGATCACGTCATCGATGCAGAAACAAAGATGTGTGTACAGGCTGCGTAGTATAAAGTATGCAGTTTAAAAGTCATATTATGTGTATGGAAAGTCCGCACAATGTATAAAAACAAACGTGTCTATGTGTGCAGGCTCAGAGGTTGCTGTTGCAGGATGGGTCTTTAGCTCACTTCACGGTGCAAAATCCATCCTGTCTCCCAACCATCACACTGGGACTCCCTGCCAATGCGAGGGTATCCTCTCACTTCCTTACATTCTTACATTAATAACACCTTGGACATATGGAATAACCCTGACAAGCAGCACTCGATCGTCCTCTCTCCATTACTTTAGGAAAGTGAGCTGAGTTCATTCAAGTTTTGTCGAGTGCCGGTGGTTCCAGGCAGTTCTCCAGTGCTGGTTCCTCTGGGTGTGGAAGAGCAAACTGGGCCCCTCATGCAGCCTGTCATCATTCTGGAGGCCTCTGGACTCGTACATCCCCCCTTACTGGCAGGTAAGAGCACTGCAGTCCAAATCAATCTGAGGAAATGCTTTGGAAACACTATTGGCTTGACACTATTGCCCCCTGGTGGTAACTTGAGACACAGCCGTGTATGAATCACAAATAGAGTGCCAGTGATTTGTTTCACTACATTCACAACTTAAAGCTGCACGTATTTCCTTTATTTAGCTTTAAATATATGTATTAAATAAAAATCTATAAAACATGCAAAACAAAACTATATCATTATTTTAGTGTAATTTGATATTTATTTATAATTATTTAAAAAAAATGAGACATACACCTCGGTACAGTAACCATAGCAAAACATAAAATTTAATTCAATAAATACAGAAAATATGATAAAGTTGATTTGTAGATACAATTTACATAGTACGCGCTAAAGAAAGAATAGACAAATTTAAAAATAAATTGTATAGGCAGAATTACAGAGTTATATTATAGAGATATGTAAGAATGATGTCTTCTTTGTAAATATAGTAATATGTTTTGTACTTGACATTGTGTTACATTTATTTCATTATTATAAAATGCCGTTTTTATTAATTATTTAATAAGATTTAAATTTTTTATTAATTACTTGTTCATTATGAAATGCAAACAAAACACTTACAATAAGAACATTAGTTTGACTGTTTAATATTCAAATACAAAATGTACTGTCAATAATATGGTGAACCTACATTCTCTTTTCATCATTTTTTTGTCGTGTTTAATGAGTTCATGATGACGTTAAAATACACTGTTATTTTTAAGTCCTTGTAACTCGTTTTATATGTTTATTTCACATGTCGTATGATCTTAACTATGTGGCATGATATTTTGATATCTAGCTTGAATGTTATGCTTTCATCTACTTCTGTTTTTATGAAACTATAATCAGATTTGCGTCTGCTGTTTGTGATCAGTTCCAGGTCTGGGTCCGGTTCCACTGCATTTCAGCGCGTCTGGTCCTCATAAACCGCTGAGCCGCACACGCTCAGAGCCTCTGCCGCAGAGCCCTCGCGCCCTCCACCCTCACCTGCTCCAGCAACACCACAGCGCCCAGCTACTGGATAGACTCAAACAGCAGACTCACCTCGGCAAGGTACGCGTCTCACCTGTCACGTTGGGTGAAGCATTGTTACTGGCGCAAATGTCCTAGATTTGATATGCTGATAAAAATATATGTCAATAACAAAATAAAGAGAAAATATACTCATAACAAATCATATTAATATTAGAAGATTACAAGTTGGTTTGTGCTATTGTTTATTAATAAAACAGATGTTTCAGACCAGTTACAAATCACTATGCAAATATTTCCATGACATCATCACCCCCAGATAGATTTAACCGGGAGATTTTCATACTTTAACATTAAATGACATTTGAATTATAAAGTTTATGAAACAAAAATAGAGAGCGCACCTAAGACTGAAATGGCTTTTGAAACAGTTTGAATGGTGCTTTGTTCAGACAGGCAAAAATACGTTTATTTTTGGCATATCCGACTCAATCCGACTGACATTGTTTGTAGTCTGAGCCGCAACAAAACACATAAAATCCACATCCAAACCACATTCATATGTGGTTTGAAATCTCATTAAAACTAGATTTCTGGAAATGTGTTTCAGTCTGAATGGACAGAGTTGATTTCATGTATTATTTGAAACTAAAGGCCATTGCACATTTGCGTCCGAAATTTCTGCACGTTAAAAAAAACTACGACCTCACGTTGTGTCAATCACATTTAAACATTGCCTCCTATATTTTCGTCCGTCATAATAAAAATCGGTCTGGGTTCGTTTTCTGCGTTTTTCGCATCCGTAGCAAGCATTTTGAAAGGCATTTTGACAATTCAGAGACACCGTACTAACGAGCGCCAAATACGAAAGAACGCATATGAAAATTTCGGACTGTATGTGCAAAGACCTTAATTCCTAAAGATATCTGTTGATTTGTCCTACAGCTCATGTCAAAGTCCAGTGAGAAGCCACGTCTTAGGCAAATCCCCTCAGAGGACATGGATTCAGAGGAGGTGGGGCCATCGGTTGGCGACGCCCATCAGAGCAGGTTGAGGACGGAATCACAGCGAGAGCTGGAGAGTCAAGAGGATCACATTAACTTACAACACACCCTCATCCTCAACCAGGTAAAACACCTTAACCAAAAGAGATGTGAGATCATTTACTAAAAAAATGCGATATGACATAATGCTTTGAGCTTGTAAGATCAGTTTGAATTATATTAAGATATATTTAAAAACTGAAAATCAAATATTAAATGTAAAAAATATTAAATATATTAAATTAAAATGTTCACTGGATTACATTAAAACCACATATTAATCATATATAAGTGAACCTCACAAAACATGTTCAGATCACCACATTTTT
The DNA here is from genome assembly GCF_024868665.1 of Triplophysa rosa. Taxonomy (NCBI): domain Eukaryota; kingdom Metazoa; phylum Chordata; class Actinopteri; order Cypriniformes; family Nemacheilidae; genus Triplophysa; species Triplophysa rosa. The sequence continues at coordinate 17,879,114 of NC_079910.1, forward strand.
TTACTTCAGCCCAAAATGAAAATGCTGTCATCATTTACTCACCTTTGAGTTCCTCCAAATCTGTAGAAATGTCTTTGTTCTGATGAACACAGAGAAAGATATTTGAAAGAATGCTTATAACCAAACAAATTTTGCCCCCCATTGACTCCCATAGTAGGAAAAACTACAATGGTAGTCAAAAGTGCCTCAGAACTGTTTGCTGTCCTACATTCTTCCAAATATCTTTCTCTGTGTTCATCAGAACAAAGACATTTATCCAGATTTGGAGCAACTGGAAGGTGAGTAAATTCTTTCTTAAGTAAGAAAGGAAAGTTTCTTTCTTCCTCAGAACAGCGATGGCAGCCATTCACTTGCATTGGTTTTGTGTCCATACAATAGAAGTAAATGGCTGTCGCCGCTGTTCGGTTATCAACATTCTTCAAAATATCTTCTTTTGTGTTCTGCGGAAGAAAGAAAGTCATACAGGTTTGAAATGACAAGAGGGCGAGTAAATGATGACAGAATTTTCATTTTTGGGTGAACTGTCCCTTTAAGAATGACCTTTATACTGAATTATGTTTATTTATAGGATTATATGCTATTAGAGAAACATCTCTGCATACAAACATATGTAATCATTTCATAACTCATTACAAAACGCTTCCTGTGCAGTCACGTCTGTGGGAGACGCAGAAACAACTGCAGCACCTGCGCAGGCAGACAGCCCACATGGAGACGCTGGCTGTACCCATGGTGCTCGGCGGCGCACATCGTCCCCTCTCACGCACTCAATCATCTCCAGCCTCCACCTCGCTGACGCTGCCGGATAAACTCTTACCTCTTACCACGGCAACAGAGCCGCCGCAGAGCCAACCCCGCTTCACTACAGGTGCGATTCCCAACCAATGGCCAGTGACAGTCGCTAACATCCCAAGAGTAAATTCAACATCGCCGACCGACCGAATGTTTCATGTGTGTGCAGGGCTGGTGTACGATTCTCAAATGCTGAAGCATCAGTGCACATGTGGAGACAACAGTAGTCACCCAGAGCATGCTGGGAGAATCCAGAGCATCTGGTCACGCTTGCAGGAGCGAGGCCTCCGAGGCCAGTGTGAGGTAATTCAGCCTGTTTTCCTAAAGGGGGCGCTGGATAATGTCTTACATTTAGGACGCTCAAAGATGTCTATGTTAATAACTTCAATGTCAACAGTCATCTTTGATGTTTTTCTGTACTCACGCAGAGTATTCGAGGCAGAAAGGCGACCCTAGAGGAACTTCAGTCTGTCCACACGGAACGTCACGTTCTGCTTTACGGCACCAACCCTCTGAACCGCCTCAAACTGGACAACCGCAAACTGGCCGGTAACACATCTCACAAACACACATCATTCAGGACTGATAGAAACCAGTCAACTGCAGTCTGGCGAGCACAGCACCTCATTTTTTTACGCAAAGACTCGCTCGGTCGTGCCAGCGTATGAACACAAGCGACTTGAAAGGAAGGGTTGGAAATGTCAATTGCTGAATATGAGAATGACAGTTAATTCACTTGACGTCACTGTGTGTCCAACAGGCATACTGTCACAGCGGATGTTTGTCATGCTGCCCTGCGGGGGAGTGGGGGTGAGTGAAAACACACACAAAACACACACACAAGTTAGGCAAAGTCGAACATATCAGATGCGACATTAAAGGAATAGTTCATTTGAAAACGAAAACCTTGGTGTGATAAACTTTTATCGGTTCAAACCCGAATGAAATGCAGAAGGATATATTTCTAAGAATATTTTAGACCATAATTGTGACCCAGTCTGACTGACTTACTGTTTTCTAACAGTCATTAACTGTTTTTTCTTAATATCTTTAATGTTATTGACCAAGGCCATATCATTGACTGAAATGAAAGATGCATCAATACAAAATTTCTCCACCAATACCGATAGTCGATTGTTCGATATCTGCCGATACACATTCTGAAGATGAAATGAATATTTCTTAACTTTCTGAATGTTATTCATTCATATAATGACTATGAATATTGAACCTCAAACTGGCGATGTTTCTTAACAGTTTCTATACACAGAGCAAAAATTCATTGCATTTTTTTGTCCTCTTTCGATGGACAGAAATATCGGCCCTGATCATTGGCTGTTTTTAAAGTATCGGCTGATAGCCGAAAGTGTGAAAAATGGCTTTTATCGACCGATACCGATTATTGGCCGATTTATCGGCGCATCTGTAATTGAAATCAATGTTTTTAGAAGCCAACCGCAAATAAACGTTTCATTGGTGTCAATTAGTGTTCATTTGAGTATTTATTATATTATAAATGAAAATGTGTGTACTTCATTTCGAAATCTATCATATAATGTCATTTACAGCAGTAAAATTGTCGTTATTTTCACGGCTGTGACCATTTTGATTGCTCCTTATTTTATTATTATTTTATCATCTGGATTTCACAGACAGGGCCACATATTCACCGTCTTCTAAAATCTTATGAATGCATTGTGTGAGAAATTCAGATCTGAACCAAAATTTGCATGTCTTAAAAATTGATGCCATTTGACAGCAAACAGCATTAGTTGTCATGACATCAACTAAAATTGTGGTACATTCATTACACAACACTACTGTATGACTTAAGACTCGGAACATGGGGCATTTAATACTTAAATGTTGCTTTTGGCGTTTTTGGAGCTTATAAGCATCCGACCCTTCACTTTTATTCCAAAATCACCTTTATCACCTTGAATAGTAACAGAATAGTCATAAATATGTCATTTTTAGGCGTACTGTTTCTTTAAGTGTGAGGGTTGTACAACACGGCATCAAATTGATGACCCTAGATCAGTGTTCTATAAACTCTGGGCCCCTCCACAACCAAATCTGGGGTCCGAGAGCATATGCAGGCAGCACCCCAGTCGATAATTTGGAGAAAATGTTGAAAACTTCACTCTGACGATGAAGCTCAGAGCAGGTCCATGTGGAATGATTGGAACAATATGTGCCATGAAGGATAAAAGGAATTCCAGTCTTCTCATTGTTCACAGTGCCAAACCACAAGAAATGCAAGTTCTGTGAAAAAAGGGATGAGGGAAAATAAAAGAGAAAAGGAAGACGTGGGGAACGGGGCAACAAACAACAGAGAGAGAAGGGAATGTATAACCTCATCCGTGGCCACCCCGCAATCTCCTGCTCCTTATGAACAGACTTTTATAGAAGGCATCCATAACGGCTGCGTGAAGAGTTTCGTGATGTGCTTTATTTTCTGACGCCAACATGACCATTATTATTCCTCATTGCTAAGTATTTGTCTCAAATTTTCTGGCTTGTTGTGGACATGTGTGCTATTGTTAATTTTCACTTCATTGATTGAAATTGGAGTATCTGACTTTTACCCAAAGGGATAGTCATCTTTTATTCACCATCATGTCATTCAAAAGCTGAATATGACTCTTTATTCTGTGAAACACAAAAGAAGATATTGTGAGAAATGTCTCAGCGGTTTTGTGTCCAAACAATGGACGTCAATGGGTTTCAATGTTGTTTGGTCACCTGCGTTCTTCCAAATATCTTCTTTTGTGTTCGGCAGAAAAAAAAGATAGTCATACAGGTTTGAAATTACATGAGGGTGAATAAATAATGAAACAATAATTTTCCCTTATTCAAAAACTGGCTGTGTTTCCATTAATACTTTGGGGTTAATCGTAAAAGTATGTGTGTCTTAATACAGATTTTTTAATTTGATAGTAATATTTTCTAATTCATGCAAGCATTGAAGTGTCTAGATGCAGGTCAGATGAGCAGATGTTGGTTGGTTACATGGCGGTTTAGGATCTGAACTGCAAAAATCTGAGTTTTTTGCTGTTTACATACATACAGCAAGTTTAGATCACTGCCAGATGTGTGAAAAAAATCGGTAATGATTGACTGCTTAAATGCGGTATGCCGAGGTCAGACTTTTCAGTGTGCAAAATCATGCAGGAAAAAACCCTAAAAGATATCGCAATATCGCTATTGTCAGTGTTATTATCAGTGTTTCCTCTAGGGCTGTCACAGTGATATTTATCTTTCATTTTGTTTATTTTGTGTTTTTGGTCAATGAATCACAGCCCAAATGCAAGTGCATGGAGGCAGAGAGTTTGTAACCACGTGACTCTAAAGGCAACATTTTGAACAGGTGCTGAAACGTTTACGTTATATTACGATACGTGTAGAATTAACACGGGATCGATAATCATAGTTATTTAAGGTTGCGGTTATTGACAATACTGGTAAATTGTGACACCCAAATCGGATTTTCTAAAAATGTATCGATCTTCTTTTGGTCACACATCTTCATGTTATATGAATTCACAGGTCAGAGTGGAGAAATTGTAATGTGCAGAAATGCAAATCTTCTTGCATTCTAGTCGCTTGCATGTGAATTGAAGTCAATGGAACATGAAGTGTAGTGGGACCACGGCTTTAGTCCAGCAAACAACTCCCTAGCAACCCATCAGAAAACCCTAGCAACCATGTACCAATACACTAAATGACTTAAAACACCATAGCAACCTCATAGCTTGCCCCTGGCAAGCATCTAAACCACTGTGGTGGCATGTTTTGCACAAGCAGCACTTTTCCAAAAATACGTACTTAAAAGATAACAGGTGATTTTCATTTTGTCCTTATGATGATATGCAGATTTCAGGATGAAAAGCCATGTTTATAGAAACATGTAGACCACACAGAAAGAATATTTAACCATACCTGTCGTTTTACACATAACAGAAACTCTATTTATAGCGTGCGTCATTCAAGCCCCTTTTCCTTCAAGTGTGTTCTTCAAATGAAGTTTATTTTCCGTAATTTATAACACACACTTTGCCTTGTGGATGCTTTTAACAAAAAGTAAGCATCTAAATACTTTTGCGAGCATGAGTGGTCTTCATACAAATACGCTTGGATAAACATCATTTCATCATAGTTCTCCGGCCATAACATCTGTTTGAAAGCATTGTGTACTCATCCATTATTTTGAATAGGATTATGGTCCGGTTTATTCATGTGACTTCAGGAGAATTAAAAATGAGATTGTTAAAAGTCAAAGTGGCTTAAAGTTCAATGTCTGTAGTCTGTGGGCACGCTGCCTGTGGTTGTTCTCTATGGGGGACGCACATCTCTGTATCATCTGTTTACGAGGGCGCGTTCGCCGAAACTGCCCGTCACACCGCTCGCAGCGCTGGCATCTCTCAGTGCCCCTCAGTTGAACCGCTGTTTGCGGCTTTTTGCAGATTTATGAACGTTGTTCACGGCTGTCATAATGATAAATGTGTTGGTGCACGCCAAGCCACGTACATCAGCGCCATCATTTTATTTTGGCAAAATGGGTGACTGACATCGATTATTTGTCACACGCGTGTTGCCGAGGGTATATGCGACCCGGGTTTGGGTGGAGGCGCTTACTCGTAGTTTAAACGGTTGAGTTTTAAATCTGCATAAATCTGCATGTTGTTACAAACCCATCACTGAATTGACTTTTCTCTGTGATGCACAAAATAAGGCTTTTGAAAGACAATTACTTTAAAAGTAGTCCATGTGACTCGTGTGCTACATTCCACATCTGCCGCAGATATACTGAGAGCTCTGTGTGATGAATAGACTGACATTTAAGATGTTACTTACTCATGCATACCCTTTTTTTGATTTGTTTAAATACATTTGCGCAATATTTGTAACTGTTTTTATCTCGACAGGTGGACAACGACACCATCTGGAATGAGATGCACACCTCCACAGCGTCTCGCATGGCAGCCGGGAGCGTGACAGAGTTGGCATTCAGGGTGGCTAAAGGAGAGCTCAAGGTCCGTCTACAAAATAATATCGGAAAAAGACATTTTCATGGCAACTGTCATGAATATGTCTTCATTTGAAAATGCATCTTTTTTTCACTGTTTTGACTCTCCTTTCACACTGAGATGGGATTTTTGTCAACGTAAACAACGCTTGGATAAATAAAAAAACACAATTCTGGCATTCTAGTAGTTTGTACTTTGTTTTCAGAGTCTTTCGGAAACAGTGAAGCGTTTGTCGTCATGCAAATTGAATTTCTTGAAAGAAGACAGAATTTTTACTCGCAACTGTTGTTTGGCGGTGGAACACCAGAACATTTTTACTCAGTTTTCAACTCCACCTTTGTTCATTAATGGTGCTTATCCTCCACTTTGCCATTCCATTTCAAAGAGGCGGGAAGGAAAAAACTCATAGACAGATATGACGCAAAGCATCTAACGTTTCACTTGTGCGCTACAGGGATGTAAGCATTTCAGTGTGGACAAAGAGCGTTTTGTGGATGTAGCTTGAGTTTTCAACTTGAACAAAACATCAATTAACACCATTAGATCGGGTGTCAACGAATCAGAATTTAATAATTTAACAACGTTGAACTCCCCGTCATGAAGATATAATTAATTAAAGGGATAGTTCAGCCAAAAATGCAAAATCTGTCATCATTTACTCACCTTCCAGTTGTTCCAAATCTGTATGAATTTATTGGTTCTGATGAATGCAGAGAAAGATATTTGGAAGAATGCTTTTATCCAAACAGTTCTTGGCCACCACTATAGTAGGAAAAATGACAATGGTGGCCAAAAACTGTTTGGTTACAAGCATTCTTCCAAATATCTTTCTCTGTGTTCATCAGAACAAAGACATGTATACAGATTTGGACCAACTCAAGGGTGAAAAATGATGACAGAATTTTCATTTTTGGGTGACCTTTCCTTTAACACCGCTTCAAAAATGAAGTAGTAAATGGGACAGATCAGTTTTTGCTGGTCATTAAGAGTAATGATGAAGGTTCTAGCGAGTATTTCACAGAAGTGTCTTTATTGCTTTAGTTGACAGTGGTGGGCCGCTTGTTGAAGCACTTGGGTGAAAACATTATTTCTGTGTGAGAGGCAGCTGGTAAACGCCGAGTTAATGACATGTTGGTTTCCGTGTTTCAGAATGGCTTTGCTGTGGTCAGGCCTCCAGGACATCACGCAGACCCGTCAAACCCCATGTAAGTCTGTTCTGTGCGTTTGTTGGATGTTGAATGGTTATACTGGGCGAGTGTGTGCACTCAAGTCAGAATTCAATCAAAATGGACCCTCTTTGCTTCTCTAATACATCTTGGTTTCGGTCTCGTTGTGCTCGATTCATCAGTGACCGTTATTCCAAACAAAAGTCTTTGTAATCTTTCATCAAATTCGAATAACTTGAAAGTCTGACTTTTTTCAGTTCTTCCCCTCCAACCACACGTCGTTTAGAGATAACATTTCATGACCCAATCAATTCCTCGTGAATCAAATCAAGTCCTGCTCCGCATTCTTTCTTCTCTCATTGAATATTTTGTTTCACTCGGAAATCCATCAGACTTTCTCAGAAAAGTGTCCTTTCATGTTCACTCGAGGTTCTTTTGTGAGTTAGCAGCCGTGCTATCACGTTGAGCTGCAATACTCATGTAAGACGCGGGTTCGAGTCTGGCACCCGTCAGTCTCCCGTACCACTGTCCCTCTCTCTCTGATCTCCACCCATTATTTTATATTAACTGTATAATACAATCAAAATAATTTCAAAATAAACTTCTTGTGGGGGCTTGACATGCATCTGAGCTGGGGTTCATTTATTGCACTTCTGAAATTCTTCTTCTTGTATTGTGAATGACAGTGTGTGTATTGTTTTTTGTGGGTGCGTTCTGCATTCGCACATGTGCACACTGTCGCCTGTGTGTGTGTGTGTGTGTGTGTGTGTGTGTGTGTGGATATTTATGGGTTGATAATGAAGGTTTGGAGGGAACAGAAAGAAAGACGCTGATTTATTTCAGCCATTATTATCCTGCTGAGTTCGCTCTTTTCAAACATCTCAGTGTTTCACCTCGCTCCCTTACTGGCTGTCACATCCCAGTGCATATCTAACCGTAAACCCTCTGCTCTGCTCTTCCACGTGCTTATTATTTTTATAGATGTACAGTGGATCCAAAAATCTGACGCCACTAATTCCATTAGAAAGGAATGCAGTGTAGGATCCCATAACAAATTATGAAATTCAATTTGTTAATAATATTACTGGTGTTACGATGTGTTTAAAACTGTAATTCAATCATTATAATGAATTATAAAATAATAACTGGAAAAAATATTAACACTGCAATTTGTCATCATCTTCTCTGTTTAAATAATAAAATCACAAATGTGTGACTTTTTATTATTTACTTTACTATTTCGTCATTGGATGGATGTTTACCACGCAACGCAACACTACAGCACCCAATTCAATAGTTTGAGAAATGTTGTTCTTATACTCCAGCCTGGTTTTGTTGTTATGTTCATCATTGTTAAATATGACGGGTAACATCGCTTTCTTTCCATCTCTGTTTTTCTCTCTTAGGGGTTTCTGTTTCTTCAACTCGGTGGCGATCGCTGCTAAACAGCTCCAGCAGAAGCTCAGTGTCAGTAAAATCCTCATCGTTGATTGGGTGAGAGTTCTCAACTCAGTTAAAGGCAATCCATCAGTTCAAAAGAAACGTATACTCATACTGTATTAATACTGTAGCTTTTGATCAGTGCTCAATATTATTCTAGTATCGCTCTACTTCAGTGCAATAAATTAAATTACAGGCATACTGTTAACTACAATATTTAGATAAAGCTTAAAATGTACGTGAAATGGCTATATTTTTTTTTTTCCTGAGCGTAAATATTGTTTTTAGTGAATCAATTGAACCAGTTTACATAAGTAAGTGATTTATCCAGTCGCGACTACACTGCTTGTTCAGCTCACTCATTTAAGGCTCTTTTTAATCATGGAACAAAATCAAAGTTGCAAAACGTTGAAATATTCTTTGTGTAAAAGCAAGCTTTTATGTCATGCAGGATGTGCACCATGGCAACGGCACCCAGGAAATATTCTACAACGACCCCAACGTTCTCTACATCTCTTTACATCGTTATGACAACGGAAACTTCTTCCCTGGGAGTGGAGGTCCGGCAGAGGTCAGCAAATATTAAACCCTTTGGCTCACAGAATTGAACTCCTTGTCAGCTGATTGTAGGCTTTCAGTCGATATGCCTTTTCAAGTCTACTGCTTTTAGCTCAGATGTGAACGAAGCATTAACAGTGGTTGACAACAGTGTTGTGGTTGATTTATCTCAGGCGGGCTCTGGATCTGGAGAGGGTTTCAATGTTAATGTGGCATGGACCGGTGGTCTGGAGCCCCCCATGGGTGATGCAGAGTATGTGGCAGCGTTCAGGTATTACTTTCGTTATTTGTTGTTATTTAGCCAAATGTACTTGGGAAGTATATGAATCGGCACTACAAGTGTTTTGAAACTGGAAGAACATAATAATGTGTTCAATAGTCCATAATAATAATTCAATAGTCTGCTAAATGACTAAATGTAAATAATAATAATAATGTGTTCAATGTGTTACTGGATGCTGATTGGTCAATACTTTAATACATAAAATAGTAACAGTTATGACGATAAACACTTGCTCACAGAACAGCCGTTGACGCTGACGAATTAAATTCAGTTAAATATTTCATTTATTATATTACATTTATTATGCTGTAACCGTTTGGTAAAAGCAAAATGGCATTGAGGTTGTGCTATTTTAGGAATTGATGAAATAGTTCCTGTCTAATGCCGATTTGTCCGATTTTTTAATTTAGGTGTATTAACCACCATAAAAAAAGTTCTCGGTCATGTTAGCTTTCACAGCTCATCCGTCATATTAACACGTTTGCATCAATCCTTGCGATTTTTACTGCGCTAATATTTCGTACATTTAAGGCTAACCTTGAATTTACAGCAGGCTGTCTGTGGTGTTAAATGTTTTCTCAAGGGCACAATGGTGCTTGGGGAGCGATTCTGTAATTCACGGATCACCCCTCGTCCAGATGTTTAACCACAGCCCCACCGCCATCCACTTTATGTGCCTTGTAAAGTGTCTACATGCCTCCATCATCATCAAATCAGAATTCAAGAGGAAGTGTTTGACCTTACATCATCAGTTTTGCTAATGGTCTTCGAGAACGGATCTTTGAGAGGAGGTTCCTGTCATATGGGCATCCGATAGGACTGCACAATTGATCAGAAATAGCAGAAGTTGAGATGACAGCTGCCACGATGAACTAATCTTGAGAGCATTCCATTTAGATCTGCTCTGGCTGTGTACAAGTTTTTTGTTGATTCAGCGGTGAATCTGAGGATTTAAAAAGTGCTGTTGTCAATAGTCTGTTGGCCGATAAGAAACAAGAACACGTGCTAATGGAGAGTTTTAAGAGATAGGTAGACACAGTGCAGCAGATTTCGCTTTACTCGGACAGAAAATACATGAATCCTATTCTGTATCTTATTAATGTCATCAAAACATTGTCTTTTATGCTATTAGGAGAGCATTTAGGCACATCTAAAGTCACTGCAAGTGTTTTGAAATTTGAAGAACACAATAGTTTGGTTCTTGGACGCTGATGGGTCAATACTATAATACGCAATATAGTAATAGCTATGTCATATACACTTGTTTGTGCAGCTACTGACGGTAAAGAAATAAATCTAGAAAAATATATTTTAAAAAAAAGATGTAAATGAAACGTGCTCTACACCGATACGACCAATGGACCGTGTTCAACTGTTTTTTGTTGGATTGTGCAATAAATAAAAAAAAGTAATTTTGATGTATAATTTAATAATAATTAATAATACTGAAAATAAAGTAATACTTGTTGAAAAGTTTGTGTGGATGACATGCGTCGTGAAATATAAACAGAAACGTGACATGAAAGCGCTGCTCAGCAGGTTTTTATTAACTTGTTTTCTTTAGACAGAATATACATAAATCCTATTCTGTATATCATCAATGTCATCAAAATGCAGAGGGTATAAAAAGGGTGTACACTCACTGTAAAAATTCCCGCAAAAAAAACGAAAATTCTCTGGCAGCAGGGGTACCAGAAATATTTTGTAAAATAACATTTTTTTCCTGACAAATTACGTTTTCACTGCTTTCTTTTAAATTTGTGGTCTTTTCTGTTATTGACGGTTTTTGACCGTATTTCAAAAATACGTGAAAATCAGTAAAATTACCGTTTTTTTTTTTTGCACATTATATGTTAAAAATCTATAAAAAAAAACAGTTAAATTATATTTTTTCAGTACTCTGTAAAATCTTAACAAAGTCTATAAAAACACAATGAACTATATTAAAATGTATGAAACGGTTTCTCCTGTATTTAAGTTTCACACCGAATTGCATTGCATTATGACTTTCGGTTTTTTATTTCTTGTAGTTATTGTTATTGTTAAGTGTGTGAAGATATTTTGCAGCACACCTGCTGTCCCATCTTGTCAATACTGCCATACAAAGGCAAAACACATTAACTCGCTAGAGTGTGGAACTGAGAAAAATGACTTCAAATGTATTTATTTGTTGGCTTTTCAAAGTTACAACCCATTATTTTTTCAGTAAAAATGACTCAAGATACTAATCCACATGATTTGAATGTCCCAAAAATTTCAACAACTAATTTTTGACTAAAAACGAAGTTACTGTTGCCTTTGCAGGGCAGGATAGATGTGCTAACAGTGTTTCAAAACGGTGTTTGAAACATTAATAGTGTTCAACATGTTTCATACTTGTCTCTCGCAGCGTGCGAGTTGGCGCGGTGTAAGTTTTTTGGGGCAGTGTAAATACAGCACTTATGTTTCCAACATTATAAATTCCAACATGCAACGGCACTGGTCAGATCAGTGTGAATTCACCTTTTAACACATCTTCATTTACAACTCATCAACTCATGAAACGGCAACAAAATAGTTTAGTGTTTTATTGTAAATTGTTATTATTGATTTAATTAAATAAAAGCGTCGTTAGTTATGATGTTTGGTTGTAATCATGAAGCTCAAACATCCTTTAGGTCGTTTCTTTCCTTTGGACATAAACGTGTGGAAGTTGATTTCCGATCGGGGTTTGATCCCAGCTGGACATACTCCGGCTCTGGCTGTTGGCCAGTGTGTATCAGTCAAGGTGTTTATTGTAGTCTCAAATGTTTGCAGGGCTTCAGATGATTTCCAGCTTCTTCACTGCATTCGGATCAAACTCAAGCTCGGCCACTTCCACGGGCCAATTAATCGCCCTCAGTGGGTGGCTTTATTAAACCTCTTTCAGTTTTTTTGAAGAACGCCTGTTTCAGCTTTTTGGGTTGGGTCCAGGCAGGCATCTTCAACCACATGTTAACCAGGGTCCCGGTATGAAACTGGGTGGGCGTCTCAAAAGACCTTTAAGATCTTTCAGGACTGAAAGTTTTGGGAATGTTATGCCTTTAACCAGGCTGTCTCTCCTTGACTTCCTGTGTCTTGTACCCTTTTTCTTTTCTTTTTATTGGTCTGTAATGAACGCTACTCTCTCGCTCTCTCTCTCCACCCAAACTAAAATTGTTCCACTCCGCACAGGGGAGCGTGGGTAGTTTTATTGGTCTAGAGGGGAGGCGGAGTTGGTTACAACGGTGAGGGTAGGCGGAGAGGTGGGGGGAGCAGTGGAGGATCCTGGGTAATTAAGGCAAATGGCTCCCAGATGGCTGGCTGTCAGTGACGTGAGGAGAACGACAAGCTCCAAATAGGAACCAGATGCAGCGGCGGTCGCTTTGAACTCGCTGGTGATGCGCTCAAGAGGCGAAATCGCTGGCAGGGCCGGCGTCCTCCGAGCGCAAGAAAGAGGGAGACAAGAAGAGAAGAGGAAGGAAGAGAGAGAGAGCGAGAGGAACAGTCATTACCAGAGACTAATTCAAACACTTTAGTCATTTGGACAGTCACGCTGCGTCCTGGCCAGTTTCGTAGAATCTGTCAAGTGGAAGGGCCAGGCCACTGTACGTTTTAGAACAATTTAGTGCTTTGGGCAAACCGTTTGTCATATGAAACGTATTTCTGTCAAGGCTTTGATCAGAACTGGACGGTTCAATGGACTGACAAATACACCTTGAGAAACGACTCTCTAAAGCGAAGCCCAGTGAAATAGGCATAATCGTTTTCGTAAACGAAATAAATCACTTTCATCTAACAGGTATATGAAACAGATAGTAAACCTGTGGATGATCCGCATTCTAAGGTTGTTGAAAATAGCCGTTCAAAAAACAAATAACTACGACTTTAATATTTCTAATATCTATAGCTGCATTAAAATCTCGTCCAAAATAGTGATTTATACAAACTGTTGATAGATTACTTGGCAACTGTAAAAATGTTGAGACCCGTTCACACAAAAAACTATAACGAAAACTAGTCAGTCGTCCACACCAACTGACGTTAACATCATGTTAATTCTAAACTCGTTTGATATAGTTTTACATTTTAAATGTGTGAGCCCTTTAAATTGATGTGGATTTTGATTGGCTCTTAGAGTGATCCCAACGATATTGTTCCTCTGTAATCGTTCCTCTTTGTTCCTGGTTATAGTTGTGGTGTAAACTCTACTATTATTTTTAAAATGAAATTGACCAGTTAAGTTTCGCTATAGTTATCGTAACCTCCTTGGTGTAAAAAGCCAAATATGGTTGTAAAACATTTACCATATATACAACATTTTTGAACATTGTTTGTGTTTTGCCTAAGAACACACAAAGTACTTGAATGAAGTCCTGTTTATGACAGCAGCTATCACAGACACATGTGAAATTGACTGAATGTTATCTATGTGCTGTTGGGATGTTTAGGACGGTGGTGATGCCCATTGCTCAAGAGTTCTCGCCGGACGTCGTGTTGGTGTCTTCAGGTTTTGATGCCGCAGAAGGACACTCTACTCCTTTAGGAGGATACAAAGTCACCGCTAAATGTACGATACGTTATTGTTTTTTGTTGTGTTGTTATTAACTATTTATAACATATCTATCATTTAGATTTAGTTTTCTGTTTTCATCAGTTCTCGTTTTATCTCTTCAGGGCTTCTGGTGTGACTGTAATGTTATTGTTCTGCTCTTGGCAGGTTTCGGGTTTTTGACCCGGCAGTTGATGACGTTAGCAGGAGGACGCGTGGTTCTAGCATTAGAGGGAGGTCACGACCTCACGGCCATATGCGACGCTTCTGAGGCCTGCGTCAGTGCTCTGCTGGGGCTGGAGGTCAGATTTCACACGAAAAGCTGTCGAAATATTACCCCCGGATTCTTTATTACACAATTATTATACCTTTATAATGCCGTTATACAGTTTCCGTAAACAGAGACTGAGAGTTCTGGTTATGTAAGGGTGTTAACATGAATTTCCTGGCACGGTTTGCTCAATGTTTCAAAAGAGAAACAAAGACACTTTTTTCGTCTTGTTGTTGTTTGTTAGGAGCCTCTTGCTGAGTCTACTTTACTGCAGACGCCCAGTGCCAACGGAGTTCTTTCACTCCAGAGGGTTCTACAAATACAGAGTGAGTCTCTCTCTCTCTCTCTCTCTCTCTCTCTCTCTCTCTCTCTGTGAGCCTGCCTCTCATTATCCTGAAATGCACTAGCTTCCTGATAGCACATGTTTGTTTAATTATTTGTAATTAATTATAATCATGATCATCATTATTTTTCACCATATGCTTCCTGCTCCGCCAAAACATTCCTTTATAAGCAAGACTATGGGATGCACTACGTGGCGCACTACAGCGAAGGAGCGTTTTGTATTTGTTTCTTCATCTCATGCTTTCCTAACTACAATTTTTAGTTAAGGTGTTCATTTAAAAAAAATAGACATATTCTGTGATTTCCTTTCATGTTGTTCCAAAGTAGTACGACTTTCTTATTTTCATGTAATAGAAAAGTAAAGAAGAGTTTTAATAAAGACGTTTTGCAGAATGTCACATTTGCTGTTTTTTTACGCAGCTAAAGTATTGTAGTATGAAGTAAGGTTATTTATTTAGGGGTAAAACAGTTGACAATACTATATTTACTATATTCAAAGTGCACCTCACCAGCCATTTGCCATACACATCAAACATCACTGGTCATTGCAAATATCATACATCACACATGACAATTCTCATGAAAAGTTTTATAGCTAAACGGTGATTAAATGTTTGTTTAATAATAATCAAAACAAATGGATGGGGATGCACAATGTTCAACAAACAGCAACTTAATTTTTGATCTGTATGTATTTGCGTCTTCACATGTGTTTCAGGTCAGTATTGGTCGTCACTAAAGCCGTTGATGGGCACAGTGGGCATGTCGTTTCTGGGTGCTCAGAGAAAAGACTGTGAGGAAACAGACACAGTGAATGCGATGGCGTCTCTGTCTGTGGGCGTCCTGGCCAGCAAGAGGTGGGTACAGCTGAGGAAAGTGTAAATGTGGGCATGTTCACACTACAGCTGATTTTACATAATTCACTTCCAAAAATTAAACATAGTGACAGTCATCAATTATCGTTTTTACTGCAGGATTTTATTTTTGCAGTGAGTGGAGCAATCTGTAAAATTGTGTTTAGTCTGATCTGAATCTGACAGATTCTTTAAAAAGAACCACAACAATTGAGCACATCGCTGTTGAATTGGACAGCATGATATGCAATTCGTTTGTCTGTGCTGGATATGCCAGATGTGAAAACATTGCTGTGGCTATTACCATCAAATATTGTGCATTTACTAGTAGCAACTTATTAATACTACCTGTCTGTTCGCATAATAATAAAAACGCATAATAAGCAGCTTATTACAACCTATAGCTACGTTTTAAAATTTAGCTGTAGTGTTGCTTGTGACATCATGAAATGACCATCACTGTTTCATCAGTGTACATTGCGTGGAGAAAATAATACAGTATCTTAATACCATATACTGTCTTAATTTTTTTCCCCTCAAGTACTACTATTATTATTATTAATAATAATGTTTTAATTATGATGTATGTAAAGCTGCTTTGCAACAATGAAAATTGTTAAAAAAAACGCCATATAAATAAAATTGAATTAAATTAAATTAGACTTGCCCCAAATCATTGCGGTGTATACAGTTGTCTATGTGTATTTAAGCCACATTAGATAGATATTTTTATTAAAGCAAAAGACATCCACAAAGATCAATCAAGTTCAGTTTGCATGCATTTACAGGTTTATACTTAGCATGCTAATATTTTTACAGGTGTTCATTTCCCTTTTAACATTAGCTGGGCTTCCCTGCTGGAGAAAATGATGCTTTTTATACATTCTCGAGTGAAACGCCATATGGTGATTGTTTGATGCTAAATATAAACCTCATTTTTACAGCCTTGCTGATGAACCAATGGAGCATGATGATGAAGACTCCCTTTAAACCAGCTCTGAAAAACTGTCCAGGACCAAATGGCACTTCACGAACGAGCCGTGCCTCAAGACCAGTTCTGCCTCAGGGGGGCGTGGCTTCCTCGTCACGGCCCCTCCCCGAGACGCCACCTCAACACTGACCACCAGCGCAGAGCGGCTACAACCAACAGCAACATTGTGCTGCGGCTCTGGGATACACAACATCCTCTCCACTTAAGAACCGGACAAAGAAGATACACTAGGAAGCATGACGCCAGCTTTGTGTTTTAAACATTCACAAGAATGAGACCAAGAATTCCAGTCCCTCGCAATACTCACCTCTGGTGCCTCAAAAGAGACAGCTCACTGGGGCTGAAGAGGAAAATAAGGAGAACGGTTGAGGTTTTTTTACCTTTCAAAGACAACCCACTTTACTACCCTTGACAAGCGAAGTATTGAAGCGCTGATAGAAAATTAGGGGTTTCCTTGCACCTGGCAACCACAAAATGGCTCCACTCTATGATGTCATTACTATTAACCACTAAAGAAGAAAAAAGGTCTGATTTCGACAACTGTGGGGGGGGGTTATTGTAATTTTTGCACTGTGCATTCCATAATGTGAACATTTTTTCCAAACCTCTGGGAAAAGAAAGATCTAGTTGTGTATCAAGTCTTACGCTTAACATTCGTTTTTTAACGAATGAAGCAAGTGAAGCAAAAACAAAACATTTGCTCTCATGTCAAGTTCAGTGGCGTTCTATCTGCATTCCCAGCATGACGGCTGTAAACTTGAATACTTTGAGATATACGTCTGTGTACTGATTTTGTATTAAGCGTCGTGTTGTTTAAAGGCCAGAGGGACAAACCAGCTATTAGAAAGTTTATTGCACACATCTATCCCAAAACACACACACACAGTGTTTTTGTACACACAGACACATCTGATCGACCACTATGCATCATATCGAGGACACAGGGAGTGCTGATCATTCCCCAGACTAAAAGCTTAAGGTAGATCAGTCTTTCTTTAGACCAAACTGTAGTTTTGCGTGTATCTAGCAGTCATATTTTGTTCATTCTCTATTCACAATCAAACAAAATGACATTTGAATGGGCGGTCAAAGCCACTCGGATCCTACAAAATATTTTTCAAACAATGTTTTTGTGATTTTTATAAAAGCCTTATAACCTGTGGAGGAGATTGTCTCAAGTTGGTGCACATTTAATAATTGTCTTTCATTGCCGTGCACTGAACTTACAAAGTTTTTTTACTTTTACGAGGGATGCATTGTTTTTGGATGGCGTTCTGTTTTCCACCGCGTGCGCAGAGACCTTTAATTCACACCAGTTGTGCGGATGAAGTTTATAGTGGTTAAATATGTCTCTCAGTCGCTGGGATTCACATTTATGCCATCGTCAATATAAAAATATGAATATCACACTGACAGTTAACCAAAGCGAACATACTTCTTCAAACCATGCAGGTCACTGTTGAGCATACACTGTGCCTCCAATCCAACAGTTAAAAAAAAAACGTACCATTTGTAATATTTATTTGTTGTTTATAAACAAAAAGTTAGCCAACAAATGTCAGCTACATTGTACAGTAGGTAGTCAACCAGAATGCCTACTACCGCCGCGTTGAGTGCCGCCAATGGGGAAGGGCGGCAGTTAAAAAACATTTACATGTGAAACTAGTTCGCGAAATGTAGTAGTTGCGTAGTCCTGCCGGGCCAAATCAACGATATTTGTATTGTGATCCAACAAGCTGTAATGGTATCTTAAAATGCACGTCGATTGTCTGGAAGGTTCGACCAACAACACGGTCCGTGGTGCTCGCTTGATTTTTGCGTCGTGCTTTTGGTTGACGAACTTCCAGACGACTCGAGAGTCAGCCGTTGCCGGGCCCAGACGGAATCTGCCCATGCTTTTTGCATTTTCTGTGCTACTTTTTGTGACGGTAAGACTGAGAGAACGACATTGTAATTGTTAGCTAAATTAAATTAAATTGTAAAAAATGTAAAAAAAGAAAACGTGGCAGGTTATCTGTAAAACTTTAAGAACGATGGTTCCATTTCTGCACGTTTTTCAAGGGTTGATTTTGTGTGGGCCTGGTAAGCATTGTGCAAATCTGTACAAATATTTTGCACGACTTACATATACATCAATGACCAAATCTCAACGTTGAGTCGGTATTATTCTGTACAACCCTATACCTCTGTCTCTACAACCAAATACACCAAGACAGGCTAGTTTTATGTTTTCTTGCATTCACTAAAAGAAACGATCACGACCTGACAAATTGCTGTCATTTCTGATGTCTTAAACACATTCAGAGGCATTCCTTATATTTTTTAGGTTTGCATTGTGCCTTTAATCAGGCCAAAAACATTCTCTACGCAAATGCTTGCTGTGTGATCTTGTGTACCTCAGTACACGAGGGGTCGTCAGTTACCTTCAGATGTATGAGATTATAAACAAAGTTCAACTTACATAACATTGCTTGATCTCAAAGGTGCTATTTTTTGCTGTAGCACCCCTAACGGTAACATCGAGAATGTAACGTGTGCGTGATACGCAGCTTGCGTAGAGTATGTTTTGGTCATAGCGCTACATTCCTAGTAAAAACCCACCGTTGTAAATGCTCAGCATTGCACCTGCCCGTACAAGCCGACTAACACAAGACTTTTCTGCCCTTAATTGCCTTGCACCAAACCACTGTGGATAGTTACGCGTTTGATTCTGTGTTTATAGTACCATCACCCCATGTATCGTCATTGTCAGTGTTTTATGTTTATGGGTGAGTTGAAGACCCTGGGCAGCCTTTGCCCACCAGACCCCCGTGAAGACTGTAGTCGTTCATTGTTAATGAAGTCATAGCTAACCTCTCTGAACTACCGGCGATCTCGCTGTGTATTTATACTGTAGTACTTCAAACAGTGCACTTGCTTTCACCAACAACAAAACATGCCCGTTCACCTTCGACTGTTGGAAAAGATTGACTCGCCGACCTGCTTACCGGCTAAATTTGACAGCACTTAGTTACAGGCGGTTTGGACTGTGACTACAAGCAAACCTCGACATTCCGTTTCAGTTCTGGATGCCTTATATACGGTTATATTGTAATGGTGTATTCTTACAATAGCTTTGTGCATTTGTACTGTTTTGATATACCTCTCCAAGCCCTTGTATTTTCTTGTCTCTCTAAACCCTTTAATAAATCAAATGGAGAGCGTGGACTGTCACCACTCCTGTAAAAGTGTGCAGAGCGCATGGTCAAAGTCTTAATTCCTTTTATTCCCACCAAACGCTTTTTTGTATCGACAATGTAAATAGTTACAGTACCTACGACCAAAAGATTTCTTTCGTGCCTTGAAGTTCTGACGTTCCCCACTAACCGGATCAGCTTAACAGAGAATAACAGAAATTGCGTTTTCCATTCTTCGTGTACTTAATGATTCCCTTGTTTATTTCTGATTTCTTTATTTCTCTGTGTATAGAAAAGAACGTCTATTTTGTATCGTTTCTGTCTTTCTAATTAAAACGAAAGCATTTTTTGTTTGTCTGAATTTCATTCGGGTTTGGTGTTGTCATTTTATGTGCACGTGTTCTATTCTGCTAGGAACAAAAACGAATAGATGGATTAAATGTCTCTCTGCATTTAAAGAAAATGTCTTACATGTGTGTATACTGTAGTTATCCATTTGCTTTCTATTATTTCTCAAAACATCAGACAATTCTAGAGCATGTTCTTTTAATTTTCTTACACGCTATTGCCATTATTGAAACATACTATGGCAACATAGCTTCAGCCAGAGATCACCACAGTAACCACAGCTATTGTGTTACTACAGTAAAACTGTGTAATTTGGTATAACCCACATCTCGCACTCATCAACACAAAAGCAAACTTTACACTCTTTGGATTCATTTATGATTTTACAGTAATAACGTTAACTGTACTTATTGCTCTGTTTTGACACACAATACGCTCAATATTTGTTGTGGTGTTCTTTTTGTGTCTGTTCAAGTGAATCGTTAAAATGAAAACCTTGTTGTTGTTTCAAACCCCTGTTGACTTTCTTGATGTGAACCAAAAGCGTCCCAATTTACTTTCATTGCATTTAAAAGGAATCCATATTTTTGGTGTTTCATGCAAGAAAGAAATGAATAGGTTTGTAGCCATATGAGTTCGAGTAAACGATATAAGATCATTGGTAAACAACAGCTTCACTATCACCGTAAGTGTAGCCACACCATTGCCTTTCATTGTTAGAAAAGTTTTAGTCATGTCATTGAAAACTCCGTTTAAACACATTTACAGTATATTCGAATGGATAATTTCACACACTGAACAGGAGAAAAGGCATTTTTGTGGTCAGGCATCCTTTTTATTTCATGCCACGCAGATGTAAAGGCAAAGAAATCAAGTTTATGTGCTGCCCAAGTTTAGACGACATTTTATTGTAATTCATTAGCAGTGTCTGGATCCTGATGCAATGTTAAACAGAGCTTAAAAAAACAGCCTTAAGCTTTTCGTAAAGCAAATTTCAGGTTTGTCCATTTTTAAAACGATTATATTAGTATTCCTCAAACTTGTCTTTCCAAGTGTTTGTATTGCTCAAAAAACGAGCAAAATGCTTGTTAAAAAGTAACCGTTCAACCTAACTTTGTGCATTCACCCATAATGCGTTTGTTATTCACAGAGATGTCGTCATATTGTACGATTGCTCTTGCATCTTTAATCTTTAAAAAGTGTGACAACCTTTATACACTTAAGAAAATGCGTATACCATGATGAAATTGTTACACTGTCACAGAAGCAATAATGTAGGCTAATATACAGCATAAACGACAAGCGCAACAACTTTGTAATGATGTGAAGGTTATAACAGAGAATATAGTCGAAGAGTCTACATCGCATTTATTCAGGCCTCGTTACATCATAACGGTGTCGGCCCTTGTGAGTCCACACCAAATGCCTGTCAAGGTCGGCAAAGACTGATGTCAAATGATTCAATCTGCCACTCCAGAGTTTTGATCCAGAGACATTTGCAGTTGTCATGACATGACTTTATCACCATACCAAACAATGGTTCCATTGCATTGTTGTGTAGCTCCGATAGTGGAAGGGAAACATTTTTGGCTTGTAGTTAAAGAATAATTTCCTCAGGGATCATCGAGAAACTGTTGAGACAGACAAAAGAGGTTAGAAATGTCTTCCTTAAATTGAAAATGACATTAAAACTGTTCTAACCGTTTTTATTTTATTTATATAGCAATCTGTATGTATTTGAGCAGTTGACGTGTAATACATTTAAGAATGTAACATGCATCTTATGCCGATAAATAATTACAAATCTAAAGTCACATTGCAGAAACATTTCACTCATAAAGAGGTTAACCAGTCACATAACCTATGTACAATATCTTTAGTATTATATCGTCTACAATATTGTCTGAAACAAAATGTAACTAAATACAATAAAGCAAACATGAGGTTGGTTAAGCATTCAACGTCTAGAAAAAACAGGAAGGGTTGTTTTAAGGTAGCAGGGGACGCATTTAATGCTCGGATTGGTGTAATTGGATTGGATTTGCTCTTATACAGCTTTATTTAAACTGTCCAATCATCCTGCAGGAATCTGCATGCCATCGCAGCCTAAAGTGAAGCAAACATTCCCATGAGCACCGGCAAACACATTTAGTCATCTCATATGAATGAAGATGCAGTATGTGCTGGACACCACAGTCCGGAATAAATCTTGACAAACAATCATAGTGACTGTACATTGTTTCCATAAACAGCGCACAAACTTTTCTCCAACCCAAACATGTAAAGTCTGGATGACTGCAGTAACCAACATAAAAACGAATGTGTTTTTGGTCCACAAAAGGACTTAAATGAAAAGATCATAACTTATTGTTACATGTAAATACAATTATACACCATGTTTCTCTTACTAGAAGATACAGAATTAGTTTACAAATGAACATCAAACAAGTTCACGTTGAAATTCAAGGTTTTCCAAAGAATTTGTCTTTGCATTTGGATATTGAAACCTGTTCTTTAAGATTTTTTATTTTGGACTGTTATGAATCTCAGGATGGACTGTATGTACCTTGTTTTATTATCAGCATTTTTGGTAACACTTTATTTTACAGTGGCCTTGTTCCTTACAATACATGTATTTACTATCAATTTCGCATAATTACACGTAACGCTAAACAACACCCTAACCCTACAGTACGTACATGAAGTTAATTATCATAACACAAGACATGTAAAATAAAGTGTAACCGGATTTTTATTGTGTGTGTTCTCTAGAAAACGTACAGTATGAAGAGAAACTCTATACACCCCATTCAGTTCCAACTGCAACTTTTAATAATAAACTTTATAAGTTCCCCACAGCTGACAGCTTCAGGCCTTTTCTTTTTAGTCTTATTTATCGATCATTTCACGTCATTCAAAACATAAAACTACTCAAAAACAGAACAAGATGAGCTGAGGATCAAGCAGGCACTTGGAATCTCCAATGCATGAAAAGATGAAACTTTCCGCAAAATTCACACCTGTCTATTGCTGCTGGGGGACGTTCTACATCCTGCACCACTTTTGTTTGTTTATCAGGTCATTTTGAATACTTCAATACATTTTCAGCTTCCAACGAGTATGTAGCATTTTCAGCTCTGTTTAACAAACGCTGCAGAATTTTCCTCAAAACTGGCGCTTAAAATCAGAAAAATGTGTGCGGAACGTATCTGCATCGCTTTGTTTCAGCATCCAAATATAACATCAAACCGAATCAAATTTTTGCAAAATACACTTAAAATCTAACAACGAGTGCTTCAAATGGGTACGAAGTTACCTATCTACACATTACATCACTGAAATGTTCTTGTTAGGCACCCTGTATATGTTAACATCCAACTGATATCCATGGCAGTTTTATCTCGACATAGTGAATGAGTGTGTGTATTTGTGTGTGTGTTGAGAGACACACACCTCTGTAACACCCCACAACTGTTTCCAATCATTAGGTTCCTGCATGTCTAGGCCCAGTCGCCTCTGATTGCACGACACTGGATACGAGATCTCGTGAAGGGCAGAGGGAGGGCGATTTCCACCCGGGGGCTAAAGGAGAGTCGTGTACACCTTTCCCTTTCTTCCTGTTCCTTCAGCTTCTCTCTTCCTCTAAAGTTTTTTTTGTTGTTTAACCTTATCTTTAACAGCACACATGGCCCCTGCCTTTGAGTGGACCTGTTTTAAGTTTTAGACATACAACAGCAGTATGCAGCATCATTGAGTTTTATTGTTACATTGTTATTATTAATGTATTAACGTGTAATTATTATATGATAACAGTTTATTTGACGAAGGCAGAACGAAAAATATTTAAAAAGAACTGTTGTCTTGTAAAAGAAGCGAGACGATATTTCTTTGTGCTCGGTAAGATTCGTTTAACTTATTTGAAATAAAAAATAAGGCAGAAGACACAAGGGGTCACTCGATGCAGTGCAAATCTGGAGAAATTAGAGAATACACATGCTGAGGCGTATAAGTGCACCTGGCAGGTATAGACATCAACTTCCATCTGTTTCATTATTATTGTTTTTCTGCTACTGTGTATAAAATAAGAGGTATTTAGTTTGCATTCTTGGACCTCAAAATAATCCAGAGAAAATGTTCTAGATTTGATCATTTATTTCTTTTTGGATTATTCAGCGGGGCGATCAATTTTCGTCATATATCACACATTACAGATTTTTACAGCATTCTCACTCATTTCGCAACTGAACAGCTGGTGTCTTAAAAACGGACACTTATTTTCTATCAACATTTGGGTTTATTTTAAAAATACAATATGGTGCAAAAAAATTTATATGGAAATTAAAACGTTTCTAAAACATTATTGAAATGCTTTCTTCCGCACACCATTTGACACAAGAGTTATCTGTGTTTTGTCTTTTTTATCATTTGGCTTTGATGCATAGGCAGTGTCAAATATTTTAACATAACAACGATCTGCTTATGTATGCTCAGTTATACAGACCTCCTAATTATGATAGCAGTATGAATTTGGAAAGATTATGCTGTATTAAATAAATCTCTGTACATATATTTACTTGCATCGTTCCATTTGAATTGGTGTGTAAATTAGATCCCAAAAAAGCTTAACTAAGACCAATTCAATGAGTTCATTGGTTCAGCTGGTCCATCTGGATGAAGATCCAGACATAAAAATAAGATTCTGTTTTGTTCCAATCCATAATAAAGGCCAGACCTTTTCAGATCAGCACCGAAGTGTTTATCATTCTATTCTTGTTTTTTATCCTTTACATGCATTCAGATAAATATAAATGAACTGTGATCATTCTGAGATTGTGACATCTGTATTTCTAACAGCGTTGGATGCAAACGATTCCACATGATCCATGTACCTCATACATGTTGTTAAACAGAGTTGAATAAACGTCCTGCTTGTTGTGATATACGTAATAACATAATCCCAACAAGTCAGTAGACAACAGGCATCATTGCGTATTTATAATAGAAAAGCGTGAACAGATCTTTTTTTAAATCACCTCAAACTCCAACCATCAAAACAGGAACCGTGTGCTCACGTCATCTGTAGTTCATTTTAACACTTCAAACATTTTATTGAGGTCAGACATACCTGTGGAGGGTTGTGTTGACAAAAACAGAAGAGATCAGTGTGGAGGTCAGAGGTCAGCTTTAGGCAGGGTCAGGTCATAGAAGCAGGGGTCAAATAGCTGGCGAAATGAGGACGTTGGCTAGCAGAAGGTCAGCGATGGATTTAATAAGAGTCAGTTTCTCAGGTTCAGAGTTCAGAGGCTGGTTGGAGTTTCGGATGTTAGATGGGAGTCTAATGGGTGGCGGACATGGACCAAGCACCCTCCATCCTCCATACAGAAAAGGCGTAGCTCAGCCTCTCGTGGGCCAGGTAGTTACAGCTGGCCAGCTTGGCGTCCATCTCGTCACTCTGGAGCACCTGGTAGAGGAAGTCGATGTAACGGGAAGCGAGTTTGAGGATCTGGATCTTGCTAAGTTTGTCCGAGGGCAACGTGGGAATGATCTTCCGCAATGAGGCGAATGCGTCGTTTAGGGACTGCGTACGTTGACGCTCTCGTACGTTCGCGATCACTCGTTGCGTGTGCAGGTCTTCGAAGGGTTGTCCGGGCACAGGTGACACAGCACTCACGACGGGAACTAAGGAAGAGGTTGAGGAGGAAGAGGGAGAGCTTCTCTTGGGTCTTTTGGGGCCAGAAGGAGCGAGTGTAGAAGGGCCCTCCGAAATTTTATCCTCGTCGGGTAACGGCACGACGGGTTCTTTTTTGGGACCCGTCAACCGCTTTCGAGCTCCCGGCGGTGGTGCGACAACGACTGGGCACTTGTTGGCCCGGCGTTCTTGTTCCTCGTCGCTGGGTAGGACCCCACCCTCGGGAAAGTCGTTGCAAGACTGTTCCTCTCGCATTGCTCGACGATCCTGTGCTTCCACTCCCAACTCTTTTCGTTTGTCACCCGGTTCTTTGTCTTGAGGACAATTCAACAGGCAAGCAAAGCAAGCCGAAACTAAAAACTGGAAGATAATAAACTTTCTTTGAACTCAAAAATGTGAGCTGTTATATGGCCGTTCATCTGTTCTCGCAAACGTCTTAATCCGTCTTTCTCAATTTCTGTCTTCACAGTCAATGTAGTTCTGTGCTCTTGAAACCTCAGATCACTCTCGGGCTGTCAGGTCTTTTATAAAGGCCAGTAGCGAAGACTTCCAAAGCCCGACCTACTTTGATTGGTGATTGGTTGGGGGAACTGGACAAGGGGTGGATCCCCTCAAAGGAAACAGGAAGGTGATAAACGCAGCGATTGGAAGACGGAGTCGTGGGGTGGGGGATTGAGTTAAGGTAGGGGTTGAAGACTCTGCTGTAGAGTTTTCTTGAGATTGTCTGAAGCATATTGGTTCCAGATTTCTCCCGAAACAAGCCTTTGGTCCATACACATTTCCACCAACCCAACACCCCACACGTCTTTTTTCCGTCTAAACACAGACAATGGGAAACTGAGAAGCTCATAGGCAGGATTGCTGTTTTTATCCCTGTTGACTTTATGGCAGGTTTGCAAAAGTAAACTGAACATTTATTTCCAGCATACTGAGCGAGAACACATAAGCCATATGCTAGAAAGATGATTCCTCTTTTGTATCTATAGATAAGTGCGTTTTTAGTGGAGTCTAAAAGTCTGTAGCCGCAACAACAAAAAAATTGTATCTGCAAATTTTCTGATTGAATACCAATTGTTTCATTACAAATTGTATAATTAAATACATTTTAATGTATGTAATACTTTAAACTGACTATATTTATGTGTGACCTAGTTGTTGTAAAAAGATGATTTTATTATAACAGACTAGTGTTGCTTTTAAGCCCAGCTTTTTGTTGAGTCTGAGTCAAGATCTAGTGTAAAGGGTTACTTGTAAAATGCAACAAAAACATGCCTCTGCTGCATTCTGCCATTGCATAACTATCATCAAATAACTAACTAAATTGATTTTAAAACCCTTTATATAAGTCTATGAAGTTCCAAAACTGAATGCTTTTCAGATCAGATTTTGCAAGCGACTTTAAAAGAATGAGCTCTAATCAACCATTAAACACACAAAATGGGCGTTGTTTTACAATGGTTCTCATTTCTCAACATCTCAGAGGAAACAAACTAAAAATCTATCAGATTAAGAAAGCTGGCAGATCTATATTGTAGCCAGGGGCATAGCAATCACTTTAGATGTTAGAGGGACGGAATGTTCAATATAAGACCAGTATTTCTGACGCTGGCTAAAACAACCATGTAATGCCACGAGGTTCTATTTGTTTTTCTATTCTTTTTTTTGGAAATAGAAAAACGTGGTGCACTTTACAGAGTGCCCATAGACTGTTCTTTGTAAATTTGTTAAGTGTGTGGTTCTCAGTACTGGTTCTGAACCACCATAGAAATGCACATTTTGGATGTCTCCCGACTCCAACACACCTGATTCAATTTATCAGTACATTTGTAGAGACGCTATGAACTGAAGATGGTGAGATAAGAGAGAAATCTAAAACATTCAATGTTGTAGTATATACTATAATATGACATTTGTTTATAACATATTTATAAAGGACAGTTGACTTAACGTGACAAAACGCTAGAAACGAATGAGAACCATCTTTAATCTACACGTCCATGTTTGCTTTTTAAAATCTGAATATGCATTTTTCTGATGAGAAATCTTTTGTTTTATCCTGCCCTCATTTTATGCAAGTGCATATTGCTTTTGACATGGCACAAACGTAGAAGCAGGAGCTTGGAATAGTGATTGTGACGGTCAGGATAGTTCCTATGAAGGGTATCGATTGAAGTTGTAATTCAGTTTACTGATCCATTTTGATGGTCCCAAAATAAATTTGAAGGGTTTAAGCATTTAAAACCAATATCTAAAAACACACAGACAAAACACATGTTCTTCTATTTAGAAACAGATGGTTTAAAAATGTAATAAAAATATGTCAATTTTTGTGGAAATTCCAGTTTTACGGATGTGACATTTTGAGTCAAAACTTGAAATATAAACTCTCAAAGAATGTATTTATTACCGATTTACTGAACCATCTGTTTATATTTTCCTAACCCCCTGTTGATGAAGTCTAGACATAAAAAATATCAATTTATGCAGTTTTTATATTAAAAAAAAAAAAAACATGCGTTACAGATGTGACAAAAAAGGACGCACCTTTCAGAGAGACATACTTTGTAGGATTTCTGTGAATTAAAATGTTCAAACCAGAAGCAACAATACCCCCAAAAATGTAGAAGGGATTTCTCTTCATAAATGATACATTAGTGATTATATTTTTATATATTTTTGCCCTTTTATGAGGAATATGGATCGTTGTGGATGTGACTACTCTGAAAGCTAAAAAATTCAACAACAACAAAAAATGCTTTAAAAATGTTAAGAGATGGTTTTTAAATCAAAATCACCAAGTGTTGACACCTAAGCCATATTTTTCATGGTAACGATGACCATCGCATGGAATATCACAAATATTTTATATATTCACATATTTTTATTACTAAAATCATGTCAGCAATTACCAACCATGTCCAATACTAGAACTCGCTGCAAAAGGCTATTAAACCAGTACAGTAACAAGTCAACCAAAATATAGTCCGACCCACAGATCTACAATTTCCTCGGGGTCTGGTTATTTTACCTCTGAATTTTAAATGGGAAGACTGAATCAGATTACAAGACAGAAAAAGATAGAATAAAAGCATCTATCCGCAGCCAAATGACAGTATATCTCATTTAATCTAGAATCTACACAGCGCATGTAATGTAGCCGATTCCGCTATTCTTCAAACTGCCGCAAAGACCTACACGATAACATAGAGGCACTTTCACTTGTGTTTTTGCTTGTTTGGTTTTTCACCATGGTGGTCTCTGTCAAAATCAGCCCCCAGAGCAAATCTGATCACATGTCCTTCACATACCGCGCACCTGCGTCTGATCAAGGCGTTTACACGCCACAACGTCACTGAAGCTCTTTGACAGGAAATAAACAGCCCAGAGGTTCTCCAACTATGGGAAAGCTATACGATGACTGATATAAACAATGGTGCACTGGAAGAGTTTTGGAGTGAATGAGAGTTATAGGGGTCATGATAACGTAAGTTCCTCGGATGAGAATTAAACTTCAGAAGCCTCTGCCATTTTGGCCAGGATTCCAGCGGGATAAAGAAAAATGAATCATCAATAGAGGAACTTATTTTCTCTACGGAACTGGATCTGAAAATGTTCATAAGGTTCTGTTAATGGTTCAATGAATCGCCAATGTGCATGTTGCTAAATGAAGTGTTTTGTATGTCTAACATAGAAAACACTAAGGCTGGTTCAAGTATGGTTGAGGGTACAGAATCATCATAAGTGTAATGAGAATTGTTCTAATGTACCAACATCCCATGTTGTTGATGTTATGTAAAGGTTGTTATTGCAGAATGAACCCTGACAGTATGATCCGGACCCCTGCCATGAAGGATCTTGTATTCACATTGAATAACAATCGTCTGGATGTACATTATCCCGCTTACTTTACGGCTACTTGCCACGAGAAAATGACTACAATAATATTTTATTCGTTTATTTGTCTTCTGTGAGCCCAAGACACAACTTTCAACCGAGACGAATATGGAGTCATTTGTAAATATCTCATGTTAGACATTAGGCATATTTATAAATAATTTATTTGTAAGCAAATTATTTGTAAGGTCAAGATGACTCATAGTTTTTGCTGGTTGTTATAATAACATGTATGGAATGTTGAGATAGACCAGTGGTTCTCAACAGGGGGGTCGAGGCCCACAAGGAAGCCCCCGCTGACTTCCAAGGGGGCCTCAAGATGACCAATAATTCCAAATTAAGAAAAAATTAGCATTGATATACATTTTAAAACACTAAAAACCAATACATGGATTATTATGTGGCCATTTTTATTACGGATAAACTTTTTTTCCAGTTAATAATATTTTATTTTGTGAGTGGGAGGGGGGCCTTTGAATATTATGGAGTACAGTGGGGGGCATTGGAGTCAAAAAGGTTGAGAACCCCTGAGATAGACCAATCAGAATCCAGTATTCCAGAGAGCCGCGTAATGCACACAGATACAACGAAACCCATCCGTGCCGATGTACACATGTAAAACCACATGTGTTTCCAACACATTATGAGTCATTTTGTGTTGATTTTGTTAAATAAAAGAGACAACAGGAGGTTGAGTTAAACATAAAGCATAATGTGTTATATGTGTAATTCCATGAAAATGTCGACCTTACCATGAAAAAATCACATTTGGTGGTTTAAATACCCATCTCTCTTCAAGTTTTAAAGCATTTGTTTAATTTCTAGTGCATGATTTCCCATAGTCATGTAGGTGCCATTTTCAGGATTGTCACATCCAGAACCATACATATTCCTCATAAATGGACGCATGAAAATTAAAATAAACTATGTGATGTTCTATGAAGAGGCATCCCTTCTCCCTTTGTTGGGAATTGCTTCAGGTTTGTGCATTTTAATTCACAGAAATCCTACAAAGTTTGTCGTCTCCCAAAAACCGTGTCCTTTTTTTGTCACATCCATAACACATGTTTATTTCCCTTTTTTTAATAGAAAACTTGTGCATAAACAAACATCTTTCTGATGTTTAAACTCTATCAACAAGAGTTCAGTCAAATGTAAACAAAAGGTTCAGTATATTGGTAACAAATACATTCCCTGAGCGTTTTTATGTCACATGCATAACCCTGGAATTGCCCATGTGTTCAGTTAAGGACAGATGATGTTGTTTTTAACACAATCATATGCACATACAGTATGCGTATACATAACATGTGCCTCTAATTTCGCGCATGTCTCTCTGTAACCTTTCACACACAGACACATGCTAAGTGTTATGCTCAATTACGACACACCAACGCAACGAGTCAACAAACACGTATATCTGTAGCATCCAAATCTGCAAAGCAGAATAAAAGAAGCTTGAAAGAGCGAGCGCTAAAAGAAAAAGCAGGAGATTCTGAGGCAGGTATGGTTTTCCGAGACCTCTCACCTTGCGTGCTACCACATCGTTGCTTCAGTAACATGCAGGAATTTCTGACGGGGGAAAACAAAAGGGCCGCTCTCAGAAAAAGAGGAAAAAAAAACGCCCAAAGAGAGCGAGAAAAAGCAAAGAGGAAAAAAGCAAAGCACCGGTCAAACAGAACCATATGGGAGAGTGTGGGGCTGCCTTTGATCTTGGCTCACCGCCTGATTGATGCTGCGCATTTCATTTCCTCGTCAAGGCCGTGACATAATGTTTCACTAACACTTGAGCCCCCTCGTTCTCTGTCCCTCACTTCTTGCCCCTCGTTGCCACCTCACGGAGCGCTCAGGGACGCCGATGAACAAAGAAGACAAAAATGTCCGTGCCTCGCTCAACAGCGCATCGATCAACACGACCATCAAACAATCGCTAACATGACATGAGGGAAAGCCGAATGTAGTCAGGATATGGATCCGGAGGAATCTTTCTGTAACTGAAGGTGGACATCTGCGAGACTTGTTTGATACGACTGCCATGACCTCACTGTTGCTCTTCGTGCGGAAAAGCTGTGTCATAAAGGCCATCGCAATCTGTGTTTGCTAGCGGGTTTGACAACGCAGCCATAACAAAATGTCTTTGTTAGCGTTCTACAAATTAGCATTAGGATTGGATTTAATGAAGTTCCACGGTGAAAAAACGGCCAGTTGTTTGCTGTTCTCAGCTGGTTTTAACTGGTCTCGCAGCCTGGCCAAGCTGGTCTCGAGTTGGTCTGCTGAAGTGTGGACTGTTTTGCTGGAGAAGACCACCGAAACTAGCTTAAGACCAGCAAACAACCTTAGGCTAGTTTAAGCCGGTTTTCCCAACTAGGTTCCAAGTTAAACATGGTTGTAAACTTTGTTTTGTGGGTTTCAGTGTTTCCCAGTACCACACGACGGTGTCGTGCGAATCTAAACGAGAAATTTGCTCTCGCTTTTGCACATTCATTCCGGCTTCAGGAAGGAGCACGTCCGAGAGATCTAAATATGTTCCACTTTTGCTTTAGGGAGATTTAAAAAGAAACATCAACTAGCAACGTCCTGTTTAGCGCCAATCAATGCTCTAGTTGAAAGGGATTTTGTAAACTATGACTAATGTGGACCACCATCATCAGAAATGTATAAAAACCGTTGACTTGTGATTTCTGTTTTTATAAGCAGAGTATGACCAGATGAATTGGCCCTTGAAGTTTTCGATTAAAGTTACAATTACAGTCTTAGCCCCGAGGGCGAATGCAATCCACTCTCACTTCACTGATGAAGGTGGGCTGTGACACGCTCTTGTCCTCCTCCTCGTCTTCCCTCAGGACTGACCTTCTCTTACCTCTCTCTCCAGAGCTCTGGGTCACCTCCACACATCTGGGAGCCATTTCCACCCCAAAGGACCCACTTCCTGTGGGCAGGCGAAAGGGAGGAGGAGAAGCTTCTGCATAACATGGAGGTGTTTCTGTGAGAGGTCACAGAAAAGGTGAGATTGATCCAGTTCCAGGTCATGAGAACTCTAAGGCTGACCTCTACTGTGACGAAACAAGGAGGAGGTTGCATTGTTGAAGGAATCGATGTTGAACGTTGCATTTTTTACTCAGTGATCACTGATGACACAAGAATCAATTGAGTTTGGACTTCTTTGGTGTAAAATCTTGCTTAGTGTTTCAACATCACTAGTGTAAATTGATTTGGTATAGGGCAAACATTAATACAAATGCCTCAATACTGTAGGTCTACTACTCAAAGCTTTTAATATGGCACAGGCTTAAGGTGTTCACCCAAAAATGAAAATTCTGTCATTGTTTACTCGCCCTCTCATCATTTCAAACCTGTTTGACTTTCGTCCTTCCGCAGAACACAAAAGATGATATTTTGAAGAATGTTGTTAACTGGGCCCCATTCACTTGCATTGGTTTTGTGTCCATACAATAGAAGTGAATGGTTGCCGATGCCATGTTCTGCGGAAGAAAGAAAGTCATACAGGTTTGAAATGACAAAAGGGTGAGTAAATGATGACAGAATTTTCATTTTTAAAAGCCATGCAGTCACTATACTTTTGTACAGTATTTGCTTTTAATTCCCCCCCAGCTCCCATTAAACCATCAAAATATGAGTTGTATGGTAGAAGACGGACAAAACACTAAACTTTTACAGCAAAACCCACAGCGTTTGAGGGATGAATCTTTCATATGATACCCTAATATACAAAAAAGTAGGGATGCACCGATCGTAATGACACACCGATACCAAAGACCGATACCTCACTTGACATACATAGAGCCCTGTGATTTCCGCAATGCGGAAAACGCGAACGGAATTGAGGAACCCGGGCATTTCCTAACAAGAAATTAGCGCTGAATAGCTAACAGCTAACGTAACAGTTAACGAAATATTCAGATACTGTTTAAATGTGTATTCTGCTTGTTTTGTGTTACCGTGTGTGAAAGAGTGGTGCGGTTGCGTGTACTGAACGCATTGTGCTTGTGGAGCTTTCAGCGCCAGCGTTTCACTGCACGAGGACACGAACACATAAACAAACACCATTTGCGGCGATCCGCCAAAATAAAAGTCCAGTTAACTTAAACAAACGCTCTTTGCGGCGTCCCATCAAAATAAAAGTCCGTTTGACTTGAGCATGTTATAATACACTCACATTTTACCACACCGCCCCCTTACATTTTTTATAATTTGACCACAGAGTATATTGTTTACTTTAGTAAACTGAAGTAAATGTGCTAGTAAAATTGTGCTACTTATCATAGAAAATAGAACTTGATTAAAAATAGTACTTAAATTTAAGTAGACCTAAAAACAAAAGAAAAAAAGAAAATGTACCAGTAAGATACTGGTTTATTAACATTATTGTACATTATACAGGCATCGTTTATAGGTATCGGTATCGGCGAGTACCAGAAAAAAATATCGGTACTCGATCTTTAAAAAATGGTATCGGTGCATCCCTACAAAAAAGTTATTTGAAAACCAAAAAAACTAACTGTATATAAGCAAACCTTGTGTACAATATTATCTGTTATTAATATTTGTTCATCCTTTGCGGTAATATCATATAGTCATTCTGCTGGGTTGTCTATGAACTTTGCCATGTGTTGTGTTGTAATTTTTGGCCAAGGCTCCTCAAATTCTTCTCAAAGCTGAGCGTCAGCTCATACCCCAGTATAATGCATCTTTAATACAACTTAAAGTTAGACATCAATTTAGGCCAATACTATATTAACTAAGGGTAAGCAAGTATAAGAAATGTAAAATTTGAACCGTGGAAAAATGATCCCTTAACCATGGTATTTGTGGTAAAAGCATAGTTATACAAATGATAATCAATACAGAAAAACAAAACTATGGTTACCACCCTTTTACTGTAATAAAATCATGGTCCGTTTTTATAAGAAATGGTTTGTGCTGTGATTTTGAAACACGGAATTGTCCTCAAACGCACATTAAACAAAATCTTAGATCAGATGTTAGATCAAAGAAAAGGATTGTAAATATCCATTCCCAGATCCATAAATAAAGCCATCAGTGAAAAACATCTCTCTAAACCTTACCTCCAAAAGCATGCTATACAGTCAAACTAAAGTTTATTCAGACACCTTCAACATTTCTCACATTATCACAGTTTATTCACTTTCACAGTTAAGAAAATGGTAATAAAATATGACAAGAACTCTGTGTTAAAACAAATTTATGTTGATAATGTCAGATAACTTTGATAGAAAGAAATGTAATGGATTAGGTTGAATAGCTGTTAAATTTAAGTAAACCAATTTAGGGCAACCGATTGCCAAGCAATGCTTCATTTTGTTCAGTCTGTGGTGTAAAAAGGTCGCATTAGCAATGAAAGAAAAAACACATGGTGGGATCAAAGTGTCTGAATAATTTGGTCTCACATTTGTATCAATTTTACTGGTAGTCCACTATATGGAGAGATTGGGGGTATAATATGTCACAGTTTACTTTATTTTGCTATCCTCGCTTAAATTAACTACAGTGTCCTGCACCCACTAGTCTAAAAAATCATAAATTAGATCTGAATACTTTTTGGCTTGACTGTATATTTGATAAGTTTGTACAGACTGTCCAAAAGGCCAGTCTATGAAAAACATATTGTTCATTATTCAACCAAATATCTAAATGCACAGACAAAATAAAGCGAAGGCACCCAGTACAGGTTTAAAGAGTTTAAAAGATCTAAACAGAACTGTAAAGTTTGATGGATATGGCATAAATAGCTTTAGGCTTTAGTTCCGCACTCACAGAATTTCCTTAAATTCGTTTTTGAAGCTGCGTCTCCAAAGGATCTTTTAATGTCAGCATGGGCATCTGGTTTCTGCCTGATTCAAGATGGGCTCTTTTCATTCATGTCTTATGTAAATGCTATTGGACCAAAATAACTGCAAGACCCTCGGATTCTTTCAGTAACCCCCCTCACACCATATGCCCTCTCTCATCTTAGCATTTTCTTTGCACATAAGTTATGCATCACTTGAATATGCCAGAATGGCAGGTAACAATAGGAGGAGGTATTCAACACTGGATTTATTTGCACATTTGTTTCCACAGTCCAGCATTTTTCAACTACAATGTGTCATTAAAAGACATTAAATGAGTTATCTGTTCTAAAGGACATATTAGGGGCGATTCACATTTCGCGCGGAAAACGCGAGCCGCCCCGCTTTCTCTTGTCACATGACCCGCGGTGCGAAATTTCCATCTCGATGCGGCGCCGACGCGCCTAGAAAAAAGTGCACGTCGGTGTGACCGCATCGCTCCCTGTGTAAAATAACGAACTTGTGCACGCAAAACACGGGAAATGTGAACGGCCCCTTAGGGTTTCGAATTTTGCCACCAAAAAGAGCATTTTCCACTATTTATTAAACATACTGCATGCTTACAGAACTAATAGAACTAATAGTTAAAGGTGAATTCACCAGTTTCACAAAATCGTTTTTTCTGATTACAAATGTTTTACATATCTATTGTTTGCGTGTGATCCATCCACACCTCTAGGTGTCAGTGCAATTTTCCCCCAAAACGGCTGCTCCTTTCAAATCTCTCCACCTACTGTATCATTTTTACTATACCAACTATATTTTGGTAAAACATTTGTCATCCATTTTGAGTTCCATTTTTAATCCACTTAAAACTCTAATGACAATCAACTCATTTACTCAGACTAAACTACAGAGCGTATTTCTGTCTAATGCACCTTTGTTTCACATTTTTTTATTACAGCCTAATTAAATTTAAGAGCCAGCGCTGCGTGGTAGGTTGCGGGGAAAAGTCCTGGTCTATCAGGCTCGTGTTTTTTCCTGTGGGAGGAGGGGAAACCATACATTGATTTAATAGCGTTTCCACTTCAAAGCGGCTGTTATTGCTGGGTTTGGGTCCCATTACCTGCACAGCCCACGGATGCTTTAACAAGCGTTTAGAAAAGAACCGGCTTCTAAATAACAATTACAATTCCATCTTTATTTTAGCTGTGATTTGAACACACAAAACACATGCACATTTGCTTTAATATTATGGTGAAGACCTCCCATTGACTTCTGTTGTTCTTAAATGAATTACTGTAGAGTAGTCATAAGCAACGTCCCATTTTTGTAATATTTTAGAAAGTCAAATGTTATAAAAAAAATCAAATGTAAGTATGTTTGAGATATTGATGATGTTGATTTTCTCACTTTCATTTCAGCATGCTCAGATTTCACAAATCTAATGAAAATTCAGGTAAGTTTAATGTGAGTAATTTAGACAATTTCTATTAAAAATTGTCTATAGCATTCAATATTTTCATTGGTGGTATCAGACGTTTGAACCCCCGCTGTACATTTTTTTCGATATGCCATTTCTAAAAAACAAGTTAAAGAAATATTCTAATAAGTACAAGAATTACACCGTGTGTATTGTCATGGATGTGTCTTCTTATAAGAGTCCTGTATCCGATATCTGCATTTGCACAATACACTTGGTGACACAACCCAAGGTAAATGTACTAACCTGGTAAAGCTTAAGAGTAGGTAAAAGGAAGTAAAAATGTGCAATATGCAACGGACGCAGACAACTTATACCACGTAGTGTAAATGTGACCTATGTGTTTTGTAATGTACTACTGTATATTTAATGTGTTACACCACAAGATGGCAGACATGATGTTCACAATTAAATTCGGTCTGTGACCCTTTACTCCTGGCAGTTTCATTACTCTGAAGTCAAATAAAATCTGCGAAACAGTGTATATGGCATAATTTACACATAAAACACAGATAATACTGTCAAAATACATAAACATCAAATCTAAACAAACACACACATGAAAAAGTCTACATGAAATAGATTTGGGTGTAAATGAAGTACCCAATACATGAAAAACGTTCATGCTGTTACAAGTTCAATGGGTTTTGATTAACCGAGCACAAAATTGCAGCAAAACAGGTAGTGATTCTACATGCATCTTTGATGTGAGATAGACAAGTCTTCCTGCCACAGATAAAACTGTATCGTATGACACAAATGACATCACATGAAGGTGTGCAGATGACAGACCGCAACAACTACATGTAGATAACTAAATAAATGAGTGAGTTCTGTCATTTTCTTTATCTACATTAACTTAAAAGATATAATTTACCCAAAAGAAGATATAGTTTTAAAGAAGTTGGTAACCAAACAACATTGACCCCCGTGGACTTCCACAAAACCACTGGGACATTTCTCAAAATCTTCTTTTTTGTTTCAGAAGAAATATACTGGATGACATGCAGGTGAATAAATGACGACAAAATGATTTTCGGGTATATATTTTTTGACTACATTCAAAATCCACTTCATTCCTAAATAGAAGATGCCAAGTCCCTTCATCATTTTAAATGAGCATTTGCATTGGTTTATACTGCTACCGTGTACAGTACATGTATAATAATTCTGGTTTTGTAAATCTGTAGGGCTTTGGTTCGAAATTCCCTGCAGCTATTTCACACTACTTCTTCTTGCCAGTGTCTGACAAGAGAGTTTTTTCCCCTCTTTGATCACAACATGTGGATGTCTCCCACATATCAAACAATAGCGGCTTACAAAAATTACTGAGAGGTTTAATATATTTTACATTTGTAATGGTCCTTCAGACTTTAACAATTACCATTGGGTCTGTTGATACTAAACGTATATTTCTGTTTAGCTGTAAAAACACTACCTGGCTTGTGAATTACGTTATAACAATTAAGGAATGCAGAAACATCACTTTGCAGAAGAATATTGTCATGTTTACCTTTAAGTTACAAAAATGCTACATAAGGGATTGTTAAACATTAAGATTGAAGTAATATAATGTTGTATAAGTTCAAATATTTCAGCACGATCAAAGGCATTTGACGTTAATTCGCTTTCAAAGGGGCCATGCGTGACTCAGTTTCAAAAAGTCATATCCTTTATTCGGAACAAGTACCAAACTTTTCTGGTTAGCACAACAGGATGCAGGGCTCTCATGGTTTTTAGATGTGGCCCAATAAAGCCCCACACTGAGAAATGAGTGTTTACTATAAACAAGAAGTATAGTGCAGGTTTTTCATGAAACCTAAGCGCTTATTCTTATGTTATTCCTCTGGTTTTCGGAATGCCTTCCACTACTAAACTTGATAATTTCATCTCAAAAATATTTGTGACCCTGGACAACAAAACCAGTCAATTTTTCAAAATTGAGATTTTTACATCACATGAAAGCTGAACAATTAAGCTTTCTGTTGATGTATGGGTTGTTAGGATAGGACAATATCAGGTGGAGATACGACAGTTTAAAACTCTGGAATCTGAGGGTGCAAAAAAATCAAAATATTGAGAAAATCGCCTTCGAAGTTGTTAATCAGAGGCACTGTAGCAGGCCATCCACTCACAAAAACAAAGTTTTTATATATTTAGGGTAGGAAATTTGCTAATTATCTTCATGGAACATGATCTTTACTTAAAATCCTAATGAGTTTTGGCATAAAAGAAAAATAGATAATTTTGACCCATACAATGTATTTTTGGCTTTTACTAAAAATGTTTCTGTGCTACTTAAGACTGGTTTTGTGATCCAGGGTCACATTTGTAAGACTAACTAACTCGCATGAGTGTCTGCAGTGTTTACTGCATCCATCTCTTTAACTTTCGTCTTGACTATAAATATCTTGTTGCCATTCTCATATTACTCAATACAACCACATTAGCATTTCTCGGCAAGGTCTTTCAGATCTGGAATGTCGCTCTGCAGGCTTACAACAAGGTAAGCCGGTAACAGGTCTGATCGTTTCCTTGTGTACATGCAGACGTGCATTTGCTGAGAACGTGCCGACATGTCTCAAAGTAAACCTGAGGAGAGGCTAACTTTGGAGTTGAGCTGTCCCATCTGCTTGCAGCTGTACCGTGACCCCGTGGCCCTTCCTTGCGGACACAATTACTGCCTGGGTTGCATACAAAACGCAGTCGACGCAGGGGATCCTAAGCACCCAATGTGTTGTCCGGAATGCAGAGAGGAGTACAGCAGCCCAAAGACGCTGGCAAGAAATTTCAAACTCAGTGGCATCGTGGACGGATACCTGGCGGCCATGTCTGGCGGCAGACTGAGAGCAGATCCTTCGATACCGTGTGACCATTGTTTGGATGATCCCGTGGCTGCGGTGAAGTTCTGCACATGTTGCGAGATGTCACTGTGCTCTGGCCACCTCGAGTGCCACAAGGATCACATGTTAGTGGAGGTGTCTGCGGAGCAGGGCGGGAAGAGATGTCCGGTGCATAGGAAGACCACAGAATACCTGTGCATGAAAAAGCGACTGTTCCTCTGCTCAGACTGTTTGATGGAGGGGACCCACCAGAACCATGACGTGCAGACGTTTGAGGTCGCTAAGGAGGAGATGAAGAGTGTCCTGGTGGGGATGAGGAAGACTGTGTCTGACAAGCTTCAGATGACCGAAGCTTTGCTCAGAAACGCCATTGAAAGAGAAGGATTGGACAAGGTAGAAGACAAACTGGTGGGCAAGGCAAACATTCTTCTGGAAAACATGAGTACACTTATAAGTGCATACAAGGTAAGGTCGAGTGATAAAGTCGTAGTAGAAACAAGAAAAAATTGAGAATGTTCAGTTTAGCAAAACTGTGTATGGTGTGGTGTGGAAGTCATTTCTTCTGGTTGTAATAGTGATGCCAACAAAACATCACCATCACTTATGTAGAAAACACATCTTTACCAATGTTGATGACATCCAATCACGTTGCGGTAACTTACATTACCACTGTTTATATGTTATGTTCTTAAGAGTCGTATGAGAACTTTGATGGAAGATGAGCTTCATTTGCGCGACAAAAGCTGGCAGGCCAATCTGAGCGATTTGGAGGGTTGTCAACAGCTGCTGAGGGAAGCCCACCAGAGCACCCAAGAGGTTCTCTCAGAGTCCTCTGAATTCGTCTTCATCCAGCACTTCCTCAACATCGAGGCGAGGGTGCGCCAGGCTGCCAACATCACCATCCCTGGCCTACCTGCTCAAGAGCGGTTCAATGGCAAACACCTGCGCACCACCCTGCGAACGGACAACTTCCGAGCAGAGATGAACCTCCTGCTGGACTGTCTCCATGCCATGATGAACCCTCTAGACCTGACCTTCAACCCCGCCACAGCCCACCCTGGCCTTCTGCTGTCCACTGATCTCAAAACAGTGAAGCAATGTGGCGGAGGGAAGAGCGGCAGTGCTGGAGATCACAGCGAGCGCTTCACCACGGCCGCTCAGGTCATGTGTTCCCAGGGTTTCTCCACTGGAGTCCACATGTGGACGGTGGAGATAGGTCCTGGTTGCATGTGGTCCGTGGGACTGTGCTACAAGAGCATCTTGCGTAAAGGTGACCACAGCAAGCTGGGCCATAACAGCAGTTCCTGGAGGCTGCAATGGAAGAGCAAGAAGCTGACGGCATGCTACGATTCGGTTAACGTACCCTTAGGTGATGGGTTGATCGTGCCCCCGAAGAAGGTGGAAGTGACCCTGGATTACGAAGGAGGAACTGTTGCGTTCCACAGCACAGGTCACGGAGGACGAAAGCAGCATCTGCATACGTTCAGTGCGCTGTTCAAAGATGTTGTGTATCCTGCGTTTGGTATCCACTCTACTTCAGAGGAATCTTGGATAACTCTTTCAAGTGCAGCTTAACTGACACATACACACACACACACAGGTTTTCATTTTTCACTTTCTGTTAGATGTTGCCTAATTTTCATTGTTTTGTTTGGCTTTTTATGAAACAAATATGGCAAAACATTTCAATGCTCAAACATTTGAAAAGGAACGGTTTGTGAAACAGTACATTCTACGGTTGCAGGTGTTCCGGTGCTACGGTATCATTGCAATGCTAAAGCTTCAAAATACCCGCAATGCCACTCTATTTATAGACGGTAGTACCGTAAGTAATGTTGCACATTAATGTTCATTTGAACATTTTGAACGACTCAGACGAGATAATTATTAATTGAGTCATTCATCAAGACACTTGCTTCGTTCTTAAATAAATCAGTCGTTTGGACGAATTAGTTGGTTAACTGATTCAGTAAAAAATTGGCGTCACCTACGGGCCGTTTTAGTTTCACATTTAAAGCCTAACAATTCCCTTTATAAACATTGCTGTATAAGTTAAATTTGTCACACATTTGAATTAGTTCCCACGTGGAAAATGTTCTAGTGTACTTTAGTATTTACTACAGAAAACTTTTCTTAAAAACATTCTTAGACACTTGTGTTTTTTTAGTCTTACCATAGTGAAAATTAAAGTATACTACAGTATTTACTATAATTTATCCAATTACTATAGTTAATACTACAAAATATTGTAGTGGATAGTGTATATCGTAAATTGTAAATACAAAATGTTTGAGATCTGTAAGTAAGATGAAAGAAATTTAGTTTATTTTGTTGATTTCAATTATGAACATGGCAAAGTACCATGATACTGCTTGGTTTTATAATCCGTTATCTGGTATATTATCGTAGGATATGTCTATGGTACCGTTCAAAGACATAGAGTCATTTCAAAGGAACTTCTTTTTTGTTAAAAACTATGAATGCAATGTTTGTATGATAAATATGTATATCACAGTACTGTGTGGGAACCTACTGAATGATTTCTATGAAGATGTTACTGTATGGTTGCATTTAGACAGAAAAGAAGAATCTTTGAAAGTAGTTTTCAAAAAGGTATCATCATATACGGTACAATATACATTAATTTGCATCCAGAGCTCGATTAAATCTTCAACAGCAGTTTTCATACGTTTAAAATAAAAAGCTCAATATAAAAGCTTTTTATAGCAGTGGATATCATAGCAGCTTGAGTATATTTCAGATGTTTCACCTTTACAATGATGCACTTGAAGGAGTGGGAATTAAAACATTTAGACTCTGTGAGGGACGTATGGGAATGTTGTAACTTTTCATCTTTATTCAAGCATAAACTATACAGTAAACTCTAAAACCAGAAATACTTGTTCACTCTCTCCTTTTATAATCTTTAATCTAAGTCTTTCCTCTGCTCCGTCTGGACTGACAATTAAAACAGTCTCTGTGAGTTTTTCCACCAGTAAACTGGCAGTAAACGTCAATACAAAGGCAATGGTACATCCAGACCTTACATAAAAGTACAGAACATGCAGGTTTCACTGCGTGCAGTGTTGACACCCTGTGTTATGTGTATACTAATGAGAAAGGTATTTCTTGTACTCATTGTTGAATGATGCATCTGTGTTGCACCAACATATTGTCTCTCAAACCAGTTGTTTCAGTCTATGTAAAACCATTTGACATGCATGTTCTAATTTGCTTTCACTTTACTAGGATTTGAATCTCTATAGATTTTACAAAATTGTTATGATTTATTTACAAATTACAAATTCATTTTTTTAATAGTATAGTATTTCCTATTTTCTCGACATCAGCACCATCTACTGGTTATAGAAAATCTATAAAAATTCAATTTCACATCAAAAATGGCCTTCTCAAATAAACATTGATCCCAGTATAAGTTTGGGTGTAATGTGTTTCATGAACAATATACATATATCCCTAAACATGTAGGCTATGACATCATGATCCAAATATAACTGATGATGACCTGTTATCAGATTTGATGTGCCATAAAGAAAAGAAGCACTTTAGTTAACCATTAACATTGTGTGACTTTAACCCTGTGAAACAGCGGAAGAGAACCCCAGCCTAACAAAGATCCCATAGAAACGTAAGTACTTCTATTGTTTCTTCTTTAGCGTGCAATCTAAATGTATATTCCAAATCTACATCTCTTGAGGTAAAGCTCCGGGTGTACAGGTAAAGGGAACATAAATG
Source organism: Triplophysa rosa (assembly GCF_024868665.1). Taxonomy (NCBI): domain Eukaryota; kingdom Metazoa; phylum Chordata; class Actinopteri; order Cypriniformes; family Nemacheilidae; genus Triplophysa; species Triplophysa rosa. The sequence goes on from NC_079910.1 coordinate 17,922,392, forward strand.
TTTAACGTTTAGCCTATTCCTAAAAGATACAAGATAACACTTATTTTATTGTCTTGTATAAAACAGTTTTACCACATTCCCAATTGTTTTGCTTCAATGTTGAATATTTGAGAAGCCTCCACCAGAAGTTTTCCACTTTATCAGTCACATCTTTCAAATAATTTTTAATAATTATGTGGCAATTTAGTTGTCAAATGAAAATTTAAGGAGCCAGGAATAAGATTTACAAAAGTATACACAAAAGTAGTGTCACATACTCAGTCGTTATTATTTTATTTCATTTCATTTCATTATTTTATTACTTTATATACATATTTATTAATGATATGTTTTCATAGCATTAAACACATTGAAACGGATGTAACTTAAGGAATTTGGTGGTAAAGAAAATCCTAAATAAATCAAAACTACTATATTTTAGCATCTTCAGTGCAGTTTCCCCAGAATTTGCAGGAATGTTCTCTTGTTATTTTCACCCTGAAATGCTTTTTACACTTAACAATATTGAAGTTTCCACCTATTCTTATTGGCTGCCAGGTCTTACACATCTTAACTTTATTTCTATTTCTGTTTATGTCTTTATACTTTTCCTTTGAGAGCCATTGTTTAAAAATGTTTAATTTACAACAAATATTATGTGTCAGCACAGTAATTATACTGTGCAGTTGTTTTGTAATGGATAATCCATGGCTAGATGTGGAGGTGAAGAACCTTTAATGCACGGCTAGCTGTGGATTATCTCGTTTATACCATGGTTATTTGCCAAGTTAAAGCTTTTATTGACCGTTACAGTGAAATTTTAGATCAAACAGGTGAAAATGACGGTTATTTTGTCAGTTAATTTTAAATGTAATCAAACTGACTGGAGCTACCCGTGCGTTAATGGCTTTTAATGCACACATTCCAGCCAATCCGAATCCAGTATTCAAAAAGACCATGGAATAAAGTAAAATATGAAATATGTCATCTTTGTTTTGTTATTGAAACAGGTGTGACGGTGAAACAGTGATAAAAATGAGTGACATAGATGATGACAGTGAAATATCCTTCTCCGTTAAAGTGAGTATCAGCTAAAGCATCGTGTTGCCATAGTCAATATATGACGTTGTATTTGTACTAAATAATCCTCTTCAAATGATTACTTAATTTATTGCAATGAAGGGGTGATATAGTGGGGATCATCACTTACAGTACATAGTGGTTTCTGGGTTGTTTGTGTAGTTTTTGGGACGTATCGAGGTGGTCCGTCCAGGTGGGATGCAGATTCTCACAGACGCAGTAGAAGCCCTGCAGGTGATATAACCACAGATGTCACTGTACCATTACATAAAAACATGTTCACATTATTCAATCTTTGGATCTACACTGTGTTTTTCAGAACCCTAATGCAGAGGTGGATGTGAAAATGAAGAAAACTAAAAATAAAGTACATCTTTTTCTGACCAGAAGTGCCATTGACATCCTGGAACACAAGACAAAGGTGTGCCTCGTGATGAGTATTGTCGTATATTTAAGACAGTGTGTAACCCTTGTTTACTCTTTCGCTTTCTATTTATCACAGTTCATGCTGTACACATGCCCTCTGGCCTCTGTTTCATTCTGTGCAGTTCATCCGACCCAGCCCAAAATCCTCGGCTTTGTAGCCAAACACCCCGCGGCAGACATGTTCCACTGCTACATCTTACAAAGCAAGAAGTTTGTGAGTTCCCGAGATCTTACAATATCATCTAACTTTGAAGAATTTTTGAGTTGTATTTTTCTAAAGCTTAGATTCTCTTGCTCTCTCTCTCTCTCTCGAGTCTCATCTGCTGGTGTCTGTTATCGGTGACGCCTTCCAGGCTTGTAAACAGAATGAAAGTCTAGGAGGGGATCGTGACCTAGTGGTGGAGGCCCTGAGACACAAGGTAAATACCTAAACCAGTTTTTAAGCCATTTTTCAGCTAGATTGATTTTATTGAATTGTCCTGTCTGAGAGCTCCCTCTGCTGTTCAGAATAAGATACTGCAGCGCGAGAACACCGAGCTAAAGAGGAGACTGCGAGACAATGGAGAAGTGAGTTATTATCACGAGCCTGCAAATCTCACCTAAAGCATACAGCTTACACAAACATGTTTATCTACAATTAAAGATTTAAGTTATCTTGTTATTTAATGAAGGAAACCCTTAGAAATGTATTTCCCTTGCTGTCGGTCTCTCGACGTTGTGTCAAACCGACAGATGGGGTTTGATCTTGAGAACTCTGATTGTACTTTTTAAAAGGGCAATGAAATTGGTGAAAGGTATGACGCGCCAGTCTCCGCCCCGTACATACGGGTATAAAAGGAAGATGGCGCTGAGCATCTTTATATGCAAAGTGCTTATCTCTCGGTACTACTGGACCATACGATGCAGATCATCGGCCTCTTGGTACGACTCCCCTCCGGCGTTTCGGTGGAAAGCCATAAGTGTTTAAAACAGCAAATTTTCCTGAAAGACTTGGGAATTTCCTACAGCGTGCACGTGTCACTGACATGTTCCGCCGCTGTGATCTTGGGTGTGGCCGCTTTGTTCTCGAACCAGACGGGCACGAATCCTGTGTCAAATGCTTGGGGCTCAAGCATACTGATCCAGCGCCGCGGACCGTCCATGCCCCAGCACGCTCACCTGTCCCAACTCCGATGAGCGGCAGTGGACCGTCTCATAGCCGAGATGGTGACGAGGACGAAGTGTCCGTCCGTCCGTTTTAAGGCATGTAAGTTTTCGGGTCAAGCAGCTTCCGCTCTTCATGCCATGGCCATCCTGCAGGTCCATCAGGCTAAGGCACACAACAGATCTCGTGAGTGTGCCAAGATAAGCCAGTCGTCGAGATAGTTCAGTACCCGCACACCTCTCTCCCTGAGGGGAGTGAGGGCGGCTTCCACGATCTTCGTAAAGACTCATGGGGACAGGGACAGACCAAAGGGAGGACTCTGTACTGATATGCCTGACCCTCGAAAGCGAACCGTAGGAACGGGCGATGACGAGGGAGAATCGGAGGACAGTCCGCTGCACCACGTCGTAGAACCGGCAGTCTGTAGTTTGCTATTTGATAGTAGCGAAGTCTGTTGATTATCAGCGAAGGGTCCGAAGAACAAAAGGTGAAAGAATGCAGCACGCCGTCTCCCTTTTATACCCGGATATCCGGGGGTGGAGTCCGGCATGAAAATTTCATTCGCCAATTTCATTGACATTTTCTAAGAAGTCGGAAGCGATTGGTTCTCAAGGACGAACCCCATCTGTCGGCTCGACACAACGTCGAGAGACCGACAGAAAGGGAAATACGATCACATAACCCCAATGATCACATAACCTTCATTGGTTACCCATTAAGTATCGTATTGACTTTAAAGTTCTTTTAATTACTTATAAAGCCTTAAACGGTTTAGCCCCTATATAACAGAGCTTCTACCACATTACAACCCATCACGCTCTGTAAGATCTCAAAACTCCAGACTTTTGATAACACCTAGAATAACTAAATCCACCAAAGGGTGTAGAGCTTTCTCATACGTATACACCTAAACTCTGGAATAGCCTCCCCGATACTATTCGAGGGTCAGACACACTCTCCCAATTTAAATCTAGATTAAAGACACATCTTTTCAGCCAAGCATTCACTTAATGCAAAATATGCTAAATAAACCACCGGGAGACTGCATTTATTAGATATCATTTACTAGAATAATCTTGCTTCTTCTATAAACACCATGCACTGTGCTGTGTTTTACCTTTTTTTGTGTTTCTCGGTTTTTCTTATTTTCTCCTGTAAAGCTGCTTTGGAACAATGCACATTGTGAAAAGCGCTATATAAATAAAACTATATTGAACTGAATTTAGTTTTTTTCTGCCTCCGTACTTTCCCCACTGGGTGAAGGGCATTCCATCCATCATTAAGCATCTCTTCTGGTTACGAGCTGAGTGGAGTGGCTCATATACCAAAGCTCGGTAGAGGCGAGTTTCCCTCTAGAGGTGAACCCCTGTTTACTTGAGCTGATGCTCCACACGTAGTGGCTCCCCCATTGGGTCGTCCCGTCTGATGTATTCCTCACTCTTGGTTCCCCGCTGGTGAACCTGTGATCTCCCCACGGTGGACTCCACCGTTCAGTGCACCCCGGTTGGGATCGTGCACCATTCTCCCATGAGTTCTCCCCATTGGCGAGACCGTGTGTGTAATTTCCACGTCACCTACCGTCGGTAGGATGTGGTCTCCGTAGCGCATGCTCCTCTCTCGAGGTTCCTGCGCTTCCCAGTGTCCCTCACGGTGCCAGGCGGCCATCTCGTATCTAGAGTAGGAAGGCCTCTGCCTGTGACGGCCGTTGGTAAGAGCCCATGCCCTTATTCAAGTGCTGCCTTTTTTCACTGGAAGATCATGATTCGCGGCAGTGCACCCATGACTCGCCTAGGCCGGTCAGGGTTGCGCCGCTTGAGGTCGTGATATGGCAAAGCTCAGTGGCGTTTCGTATAGGAACCCCATCTGTCGGTTCGACAAAACGTCGAGAGACCGACAGAAGGGGACGTCTTGGTTACATACTGTATGTAACCTCAGTTCCCTGATGGAGGGAACGAGACGTTGTGTCCTTTATGCCACAACGCTTCACCCGCTGCAGCGACCCGGGTATCCTCCCAGGTTCCTCAGCCCAAAAGGTGAATGAATGGACGCGCCATCTTCCTTTTATACCCGTGTGTATGGGGCGGAGACTGGTGCGTCATACCATTCGCCAATTTAATTGGCCTTTTAAAAAGTACAATCAGAGTGATAGGTTCTCAAGATCAAACCCCATCTGTCGGTTCGACACAATGTCTCGTTCCCTCCATCAGGGAACTGAGGTTACATCCGTAACCAAGACGATTTCATGGATACATTGATTAATAGTTAATCCTGGTATTCATTGATTCTCCTGAGATTCTCTGTGATCAGATATTTCTCTTACAGAATGCTGATGGAGTGCAGAAAATTTATGAAAATGATTCGGACACTGAAAAACTATCTTCTCACTCAGGACAGTCCACATCACAAGGTCAGTACTTTCACATGTTTTGTTAATAGAATAAAGCTATATTTAACTTAAACCCCAATCATACCTCGTACAACTACTAAGAAAACTGAAGACATTAGTTCTGTTTATGATATTCTGGGGCAGAAGCAATTCTGTTAAAAATGGTTTACAAAGCATGTACACACTTTTGACTTCCCAAGTTCCTAACTGTGTTTACCTGAACATGTTATCCCAAGAAATAAAAATTGCCCAAAAGGGGTGTCTCTAAATCAGTTTATAGCTATTGACACATAACTTCCCTAATTTGTCTGTCTTTTTATTTCAGTGAGATTCTTTTCAGAAGATGACAAAGTTCCTTTAAAGAGGAATTTCTGAGTAAAAATGAATGAATTCAAGAGAAATTACGTCAACAGCTGAAATACCACCACCAATTGCAGATGAAAACATCACAACACTCCCTAAAACACTTAATATATTTTTTCGAATGAAAAAAAATTACAGTAAAAAATAATAAAAGTAACAAAAAATTAAAATTAATAAAAGACTTCATTTTAAACATTAAAGCATTGTACAATAACCTGTAATAAATAAACATTTGTTTGAACTTGTAGTGTCAAGTTTTCTTTTGCATTCACTGCACACTAAACAAAATCATGTTTAATCATTCTGGACAGAAATATTTATTTAGTTTGTGATCATAGGTCGATCTGTCTGACATTAGAAGTGTAAATGTGTGATCTTGTGGTTTAAAATGGCCGCGGTCTCAGCTATCTAGTTAAACTTAAAAAAAGGAAATTAAAAAAGTGTCAGATAAATGTTAATTATTTTTGTTTAAATTTAAAAAACATTATTTTAATTTATTAAATGGTATAACAATATTTAAAATCAGATGCGAGGTCCAACATGGTGGAATATGAACACAGACAAGCGCTCTTAAAAGACAACTAACGTTATCATAAATAAGTCTTTGCGCTGTCATGTATTACTGTTTTCTCTAGAAGTAAACTAATAAGCTAATAAAACAAGTTCAGCTGAAATTAATGTTCCATGGTCATTTATTTCACAACACATTGTATATAGTCAAAATAACAATGACAACAATAATAACATTTAGGCACTTTTCTGCATCTTAAATGTACATACATGAATGAAAAACTATCCACAAACATGATATCTAAAAATCAACTTAAGCAGTCTTCTAAACATGAGTCACATTATCAGGTATTTCCTTTACACAAAGAAAAAAAACATGAATTTCAAAATTTTCACATGTGATATATGTGGTTTTGGCACACTTTCACGTGATTGCCATGTTAACTAAATACTCATGTAAAAACTCGTGTTTTTCACATGGAATTTCAGGGTTACAAAAGTTGTCTCTCTGCACAACTAAATCACCTTGTTGATGGGTCCTCTGTTCTTCTGGACTTTCTTCTTTCGTTAAGCTTTTGTGCATTTCTCACTCTTTTTCAGAAGCATCTTCTTTCTGCAGCCTTGACTGGCTATTATCTTTAGTTTTCTTATTAAAAAAGGACATTATGTCCTTAGGATTTTTTTTCTTCATTTTAACTGCAAATGGGAAAATTATGAAAATGTGTAAATCAGAATCAGAATCAGAATCAGAAGAGCTTTATTGCCAAGTGTGCTTGCACACACAAGGAATTTTCTTTGGTGTTGGAAGCTTCTAGTACAGACATTCAACACAATGACAATACAATATAATACGATTTACAGTCTAAAAGATTCTAAATTGTGCATATATAAAATAAAGACTATTTTACAGAAAATGGGGGATAATAACATATAAGAGACATTGTACAGGGTAGTATATAGTAGAATAAACATATTAACAGATTGTATGTACACTTGTGCAAATGGATAATTTAGTAAGTAGAGGTAGTGTTATATACATGTATACATAAGATGTAGATATAATAAGGCACTATAGTGCACACTATAGGAGTAGTGGAAGTGGAATATTGCTCTTAAGGAGCAGTTATCTGTTTAGGAGGGAGATTGCCTGGGGGAAGAAGCTGCTTCTGTGTCTGGAAGTCCTGGTGTTTGGTGCTCTAAAGCGCCGGCCAGAGGGCAGCAGATCAAAGAGTTTGTGTGCTGGGTGTGTGGAGTCAATGATGATTTTTCTTGCCCTGTTTTTCACTCTGGAATCGTACAGGTCCTGAAGTGTGGGCAGAGGAGCACCAATAATTTTCTCAGCACTACGAACTGTCCGTTGTAGTCTTCGTAGGTCTGATTTGGTGGCCGAGCCATACCAAACAGTAATTGAAGTGCACAGAACAGATTCGATGACCACTGAGTAGAACTGGGTCAGTAGCTCCTGTGGTAGGTTGAACTTCCTCAATTGACGGAGGAAGTATAACCTCTGCTGGGCCTTCTTTACAATGGAGTCTATGTGGGACTCCCACTTCAGGTCCTGAGAGATGGTGGAGCCCAGGAACCTGAATGACTCCACAGTATCCACAGTGCTGTCCAGGATGGTGAGGGGAGGAAGTGATGGAGGGTTCCTTCTGAAATCCACTATCATCTCCACTGTCTTGAATGCATTCAGCTCTAGGTTGTTTTGACTACACCAGGCAGCCAGCTGAGCAACCTCCTTTCTGTAGGCAGATTCATCACCGTCTTGAATAAGGCCAATGACTGTGGTGTCATCTGCAAACTTCAGGAGTTTGACAGAAGGGTCTGTAGAGGTGCATTCGTTTGTGTAGAGTGAATATAGCAGTGGAGAAAGAACACATCCTTGAGGAGCTCCGGTGCTGATGGTACATGTGCTGGATTTAAATTTTCCCAACCTCACTAGCTGCTGCCTGTTCGACAGGAAGTTAATAATCCACTGACAGGTAGAGGTTGGCACAGAGAGCTGGGTAAGCTTGGGCAGGAGGAGGTCTGGGATTATGGTGTTGAAGGCCGAGCTGAAGTCTACAAACAGGATCCTGACGTAAGTCCCTGGTCTGTCTAGGTGTTGTAGGATGTAATGCAGTCCCATGTTTACTGCATCGTCCACAGACCTGTTTGCTCGGTAAGCAAACTGGAGGGGATCAAGAAGTGGTCTGGTGATGTCCTTCAGGTGGGCCAGTACAAGTCTCTCAAATGACTTCATGACCACAGATGTTAAAGCAACAGGCCTGTAGTCATTAAGTCCAGATATTTTGGGTTTCTTCTGTACAGGGATGATGGTGGAGCGTTTGAAGCATGAAGGGACTTCACACTGCTCCAAAGATCTGTTAAAAATATTAGTGAAGATGGGCGACAGCTGCTCCGCACAGACTTTCAGGCAGGAGGGTGAGACATTGTCTGGGCCTGGTGCTTTTCTGATCTTTTGTTTGCGGAAAAGCTGGCAAACATCCTCTTCGCAGATCTTAAGTGCAGGTTGAATGTCAAGAGGAGGTGTTAATGGTATAGCAGAGATAGGGTCAGGGCGGGTGTGAAGGGTGAGACTCTGCATTTCAAAACGACAATAGAAGTCGTTCAGGTCGTCAGCCAGTCGTTGATTACCCATAGACTGAATGAAAAGAGGACTCTCAAATATACCACAAGTAATATACAGGACAGTATAGAATAAGCTGTATTGATTACTTGAACTCTGCTAATTCCTTCGGAATGACAGACCATTTATTTTAATTATAAGGCAAAAGTGCATTTTATCAAACATTCACCCCAATAAATGTAAGTTACATTTGATCTCATTTCATTAACAAATAAAATGTCTTTAGTGCGTTACATGTTCTCTGGCAGCAGCTGATTCTTTAGGCACGAGTCACGACTGCTTTATATGTAGATTTAACATGCGCAACACCGGAAAATATAGGTCAGTATTTTAATATGATGTGTAATGATATGCATTTTCATTATAGTTTTACAAAATATTTCCATTACCTGTATGATGTAGACGTAATCTGTGTAGACGACTGTTTTCTTAGAAATTTTCTTTCTTCACTTAGAAATAAAAATTAACATATTTATATGAAACCGTAATAATGTTCAGTAGACTTTTGTCATTTTTCTTTTATGTTTATAATTTATATTTCTCTAAAATTTTCTCTTAGATCATTCTGGAGGGCCCCGGATCACAGTTTGAAAATCCCTGGATTAAATAACAGTAATAGAAAAAAGTAGGATAATAAATGATAAATTAATTTTAATAATGATAAAAATATTAAAGAAAAACAAGTAAAGGACGGTAAATAAATACATAGACAATGACATACTTTGTTAAATGAAAAATGAGAAACAAACTGTAAACAAAGACTTTGTAAAACACCACAAACTGCTACGGTAACCATATTCTAACCATAATATGTGTAGTAAAACCATCGTTATAAAAACAATTATCAATACACCCTAAATAGTCTCTACACTTATTAAAAGTTATGTTAGTTTTCGCAAAGGACAAGCCAAAATCAGAATCAAATCAACAAGTAGTAGAAAGACTCTTGCTTACAAACTTACAAATGAATGAAACGCTTCCCCTGAAGTAACTTTCATTGTATTAAGTTTTTAATCATACTATTTATATTAATAAATAAATACACAGTTTATATTACAATCGGTTTGAACGGTACCGCATTAAGTCGAACAACAACGTTATTAACCTCAGTTCCTGGTTTCAACGTCATTTCCTTGTGACCAATGGGAAGAGTTATGGGCAGAGCGACACATGAAGGCCGTATTTAACAATAACCCCGCCTGCTAACCAATAGTGATGGGTCGTTCATGAACGATTCGTTCTTTTTGAACGAATCTTTAAAATGACTCGGGAGTAACGAGTGTCTCAGCGAGTGATTCGTTCATTTTGTGTTGACCGCGCATGTGCAACATTGTACCAGACACAGTAATGAAGTTCGTCTCTCGAGTCGTCGGGTCTGAGTCCTTTCGTTCTTTTATACCGGAAAGAGAAATGATTAGTTCGTCTCTCGAGTCATCGGGTCCGAGTCCTTATACCGGAAAGAGAAATGATTAGTTCGTCTCTCGAGTCAACGGATCCGAGCCCTTTTGTTCTTTTGTCAAATGGTAGCCCTACAATCGCACTCAAGTTTGGACTGCAGCAAACGAGCCCAATCTTAAAACGCCCTAAATGTACACTCCGTTCAAACGTTTAGGGTCAGTTCACTATTAAATATTCTGTGCTTCTCGAATAGTAAACGCATCAAAACTGAATTAATTTCAAAAACAAAAATGTAGTTAAAATATATTGAAAATATTTCAATTTGAATCAAATTTCATAACCTTTTGATCTGTATATAATGTAAAAATGTTTGTTCATTACATTGTTGGACTTTTAAGGCAGTCCTGCATGTTCAGAAATTTGAAGAGACAATTTGCTCAAAAGTAATATAAGGTTTTATTTATCAGATGTAAAAAGTAACAAAGCTTTGGGTTGCCAGACAATCTCCTCACTCCGCCACAAAAAACCAGCAACCCAGATCATTTCCTGACATCCATATTTATACAGTATGTAACGTCGTTCGATCTTCAAAGGGTGTTCCTTCTATTAGCCAATCTTTATACACCTCGTCCTCCTGACTCCGTCTCTCCGTCACCAGTTTCTGTAAAACATTTCTATGCAACACATGTTTTGCAACGTGTGTTGCTAATAAAGAGGAAGTGTCGTCTAGAGACAGTTTCATATCGCAAGACAACATGTAAAAATACTTTCAGTAAAAAACACTCAATCATCTAATCTTTATTATGCAGCGTTGTTCTTAATCCTATGGTTCAATAAAACACATCAAAACTCATGATTATACTTAAAACATATGCAATGGATTAATTCATAAATCCTCTGTTTGACCTTTTGGGTGTGTGTGTGTGTGTTGTGTCTTGCACGTACGCAAGTTAGTTCCTCATTTGGGTTAAGCCAGTTCCTGTTTTTGCAACAGTCTAATTTAAACAGAAATTTCACTGGCAACACAGCAAACACATTTAAACAAACACAATGCAATGATTTTAATGAAATTCACTTATTGATTATATAGTAAATTCTTCATACTCATATTCTGAATAATATTTCCACAATTCCCTCTCTTGACCTCATAAAGAGGTCACATAATATCCTCACCCTCTCTAGTAATGTCTTGTTATCTTTACAAAATTAACACTTCTTAAAAACTTAATACCTTAAAATTTGAAGAAAACACTCTTAAAAATACACTTTTAAACCTGAAAATTGAAAAACATTGAAAAACACAAATAAACAAAATCACACAATAATGAAAACTTGATTATAAGGAATAAATGGTTATTTGTATGTCCACGTCCGTGAACACTTCACTCAGAATCTTTTGCACTTTCTTGAAATCTAGCTTATCCAAGCCACACCCCAGCCGGGGCACTGAGACACTTCTTACTCTATGAGCCACACACCAATCTCTCATATGTTTTAGGCTTTTTGTGAAACAGTCATACGTTGGTAAATCAGTGCATGTTCTTTGGTTATTAGGTGAAACACAGTCCTGTCTCTCTCCTGGGTTACTGCTCACTCACCCGGTTTTTTATTTTGACACCTTACTTTTTCCACTCCAAATTTCTCCTTGAACTGTTTTGCAATACCTGCCCCGTATGCACAATCAGCACTTACACAGTGAGCCAATGGTTCTGTGTATAGACTTGTGAAAATGTCACCTGTTTTGTGTATAATTTGGAGCTGTTGGTGTTGTTCAATAGCAATTTCAGTGTCTGTGTTACCGTTCCCACTCTGTGTATCCTCCCTCTCTTGGACCTGAGTCCTCTGGTCCAAACCAGTGTCAGCAAGTGACCTAGAATTGGGGTCACAAGCTACACAGGATGTTAAATGGAACCAAGTGTCTCCTTTGCCTTGGAGTTGCACACAATGTGAGGTGCGAGCTGTCACACGTATAGGTTGAGACCACCGTGGTTCATTCCACTTTCTGCGGAATTTTCTGATCCTGACCCAGTCTGTTGTGACTGGTAATGGCAGTTCCTCAGGTTGCACTGGTACAGGAGTCACCTGATGGGAAAAGGTTCGAATCAGAGCTGTTAGTTTATCAAAATACACAGTATGAGACAATGGTTGCACGGTGTCTTCTCTCAACGCCGTACTGGGACCTGGAAATTGACGACCTGTAAGCAATTCAAAGGGTGTAAAGCCTGAGATCCTGTTAACAGAAGAACGGATAGACATTAGAGCAATTGGCAATGCAGATAGCCAGTTCAATTTTGTCTGTGCACAGATTTTTGCCAATTTTAGTTTTAACGTTAAGTTCAACCTCTCAACCTTACCTTGGCTTTCCGGATGATGGACTGCTCCGTACGCATGCGTGAGGCCTAGGGCCTGTTCAACAACTCTCAAATGGTCATTTTTAAAGTGAGTGCCGTTATCCGATCTGACACGTCTGGGGAACCCATAATGTGGAATGTAATGGTTGATTAGACACTTTATCACGGCCGTACTGTCCTCTCGGCCGACAGGATATGCTTCAGGCCAACCAGTGAAATAATCAACAATCACCAAAACATAGCGTTTACCATGTACTTTTGTGATCATGTCTGTGAAATCAATCACAATTTCCTCCCCTGGGCCTGATGTCAAAGGAAATGAACCTTTCTTTGGTTTGATACTGGGTTTCACATTATGTTCCTGACAGATAGAACAACTTGTCACGTGACCTGACACCATTGATTGCAAAAATGGATGCCACCAATGTTCAAGAACTCTCATCATTTGTTTATCATTGACATGGCTGAGACCATGAGCTTGAGTTAACATTGAGCCGGACAGTGACACAGGCAATGCCGGACGTCCGTCTGGCGCTTGCCATAGACCATCACTAGCACAGATGCCTCCATGCTGTGACCAAACTGATTGTTCTTCAGGGGCAGATTTCTGTTGTTCTTTTATCAGATATTCTCTAGTGAATCTTGGCAAAAGATCAGTACAAGCTCCGTCTGATCTCACCACCTGCTGATTGGCAACATAGCCAGCCGCAGTTTTGGCAGCTAGATCAGCTGCATTGTTTCCATCAGTGATATGGGAATCATTTTTGGAATGTCCTGGACATTTAATTACTGCTACCTCTTTGGGTATCATCAGAGCCTCTAAAAGGTCTCTGGCTTCACATGCATGCGTAATTGGTCGACCTGTAGATGTGGTGAACCCACATCTTTGCCATAAGGGCATTTCCACGTGGACAGCTGTTACAACATATGCTGAATCGGAATATATGTTCACACGGGTCTCACCAGCATAGTACAAGGCTCTGGTTACTGCAATCATCTCTGCTCTCTGTGCTGACTGTTTTCCTGTCAACAATTCAGATTCTCTGGTCACTAATGAACTCCCTACCTGTTCCACTACTGCATATGCTGCTTTCAGGCTACCATCTTCTGCTCTGAAACAACAACCATCTGTGAAAAGTGTTCTAACTGGTGGTGGGCTAGTCAATGGAACAGCTGACAAATCTTCCCTGATTTTAGATGCTTTCTCAGTGATGGGTGCACAATCGTGTGGCTGTGCCTCTCCAGCATCAGATCAGCCATATTTATGCCTTCATGTGTATATGTAAGATTTGGACTGGTCAGAATCTTGGCTATCTTCTCTGTCTCAAGGGTAGAAAACGTGAATGATGCTGAATTTACAAGACATGATGTGATGTGTGTCAGTATTGTCAGATGGGTGGCCCATTACAATGTGTGAAGTCTTGTGTATTACCTTAGCCAGGCCTGCTGCGAACCTAGAACAAATGAGGTTGTCTCTGCTCCACACAGTCTAACAAGTACACTGGCATACATCAGAACTTTTCTCCTACCCTGGTCTTTTTGGAATAATACACCGTGTGCACTGGATCCTGACTCAGAGGCATCCAGGAAAAATGGTAACTCATAATTAGCACAGCTCAGGTGCACTGCATGAGCTAATTGTGTCTTAAGGTCAATGAACGTCCGTTCAGCCTCTGGTGTCCACTGAAGTTCTGCTTTCAAATTTTTTATGCCATGTTCCTTGATCAATTGTCTTAAAGGCAAGGTTAGTGAAACATACATGGGAATGTAATGTCTACTGAATCCTGTCAAACCTAGAAATGACAACATGTCTTTCACTGTGGTTGGCTTGGGATGGCTCAGTAAACCCTGTCTTTGTGTTCCTGTCAAAGTTGAACCCTGTGCCGTGATCAGTCGACCCAAAAATGTAACACAAGGTCTGCAAACCTGCAGTTTGTCCTTGCTTACCTTAAACCGAGACTTATGCAACTGAAGTAATACAAGTCTGGTGGCTTCCAAGCATGCCTTTTCTGTTGTGGCAGCCAGCAATAGGTCATCAACATACATGATCATGACACAGTTTTCAGGTAAGCTACAGTCCTGTAGCTGTTGTTTCAAAACATGATTAAAAATTCCTGGGGATAGAATAAATCCCTGAGGTAATCTGTTATAGGAATACTGGCGCCCCCTGTATGTAAAAGCCAAACATGCTTCGCACTCCTCTGCAATTGGAATACAAAAGAATGCATTGGCCAAATCAATGCATGTGAACCATTGATGTGCTGGTGTCAAGGTAGATAATGAAATATATGGGTTTGGCACAGTCATTGTGGGTGTTACCACAATGTAATTGATATTTCTTAGATCATGTACCAATCTGTACTTGTTAGTTCCTGGTTTTGGCACAGGAAAAATTGGTGTGTTCCAATCTGAAATATAGGGTGTTATAACTCCCCTTTCCAGTAGTCCAGCGACAGTGGTGGCTACACCTTGTTCTGCCTCTGGTTTGTTATGATACTGTGGGACCCAAATGGGTGAATTGGTTTTTATGCTGAAACTTACAGGTTTAATGTTACAAAATCCTGCATCTGTTGTTTCCCAATTTTTCCCTACATATAAGGATATGCAGTATGTAGTACAGAATTTGCTACGCTGAACCATTTGTGTATAATTCATTCTCAGTTATTTTATAGCTATTCATTGTTTACCTAGTATGATTTGAATTTCTCAGGGGGTCCTCTATCATTGTACAGTGGAATTCTGATTTCGGTAACTGTGCTGAGTTTCAGTGAATTTACCCCATTTATCAACTGCCAGCCTTACATCTTTCTCCATCTGTCCTATCCTGTACACGTTTGCTTTTTGCACAGTGATCATCATTTGAGTTTCTTTCATGTCTATGTCTATCTATACTTCTGTAGAACGCCAAATTTGAAGACCCAATTTACACAATGCATCTCTTTCTAACAGATTAATAGGAGTCTGATTTGATATAAGGAAAGGTTGGTCACATCTCGTTTATTTTTTTTATATATATTCACTGGGCTTTCCACATATCCTTGTTTTTTTAATTTATTTATTTATTTATTTTTAATGGTTTTATTGGGCTTTGACCTGGACCTCAAAAGTCTACTATCACCTCTCCCTTTCACCCTCAGTCGGCTGTTTCATGGACTGGTGGGGGCAGTTTTTTCCTTCAGGCTGGCCAATATCTCATTGTTCAGTCCATTTTCTTTTTGAGCCATGAATCACTTGGTGCCAAAAACTTCACTCAGATGTGCCATGGAGTTTAAGTCTCTGTTTTAATGTCTCTGGGCGTGTGTCTTTGGGTTTTCTCTTTCTCAAAGCTGTTCCCCCTTTTTTTCTTTTTGTGTCCTTAGGGTCCTCTATGGCTTGAAATTCAGCATGCAGTGCTTGCGTCACGTGCATCAAAATAATCCCACTCATGTAATGAGAGTCCACATCTCTGTCAAATTCAGATGTTAAAGTTTGCCCTTGTTTTGCTAATACCACCTTAATCCAATTCCCAGCCGCTTTGTGCATGTCAGGGGGAGAGTGAGCATTAGCCTCTCAAGGTCTGATGTGGCCCAGAACACATAGGGTCTCTTGGTAACTGTATCTTTATTTCAAAATAAAGGTTTCTCAGTCCGTGGTTTAAAATGATCTATTTCCTGTGACACCTTCCTTCCTTCATCAAATGATGGCTCTTTTTCCCTTCCTCCCTCTGTCTCTCTGCCTGCTAGTGGTCTGCTTTTTCTTAATTATTCATGTCTTATCCACAAACTTCATTAGTTGCAACTGGAATGTCTGGGTTTTTCTCCATGGATTGTTTAACTCCATTTGGAGCTCCTGTCATGACTGCTGTTCTGAATATGTCTCTTGTTACTGGATTAATTAGACTATTTTCTTCAACCATTTGTTCCCATTCAGCAGCACAACGAAAATAATAGGCTGCTCCAGTCTCACCTGGTTTGATACGGAATTTAATGTTTTGGTACACAGTTGGTGGTACAGGATATAAGCGTCTTAATGCTCCACCCACACTGGTGCTTACCCTTGCAAATGGTGTTTCATTTGCTTCTCGTACAATTCCAGCTTCCACTTCTAAACCCTGCATTTGTGAGGTTGTCAGTATTTGTCCTAACAGGCATCTCAAGTCACCCAAAGCTAAACAAGTTCCATGACATAGGATGGTTAATTTACTTAGCCATCTGCTGCCCCCAGAGGTAATAGGTGGCAGTTTACTCACTATTGCTGTCATATCACTATGTGACCATGGTTGGTACTGCAAATTCCCTCCAGGTCTCTGCATCAACGGTGCCTGTATTTTGAGGTGCCATTATTTGATTACCTGGACCATATAAAACAAACTCCCTTTCCCATGGACCCGATTTGCTTCTCAAT
>NC_079910.1:17939156-17940498 GCF_024868665.1 Triplophysa rosa
TCATTGATTCATCCCCTCCCTTAGAATCACGAGGTGTGGATGTATGTACTGGTTGTGGGAGTGGTCTGTACCCTAAGTCCTCCTCTTCTACATTCTCACCATCTGTTCTTTCTCCACCTCTATGCATGCTTTCCACGGCTTTTATAGCTGCCTCAGCCTCACCTAATGTAGTCCCCACATTTCTGCCTATCGTTTGAACTAGGCATTCAAATTTCTTTTCCAACTTCTTTATCTGGTTTGTAACTCCTGTTAGGTCTACATCTACTTCTCCACTGTTTATCTCTACCACCATCTGCTGGTGGGACGGCTCATATGGCGGAGGATGGCTTAATGAAGGATATATTGAAGGTATGTGTTTCTGAAGGGGAGGAGCTGTTGGGTCACTCTGAATGCTTCCTGTAATTTCTTTCTTTCTCTCTCTGACTCTTGAGTTATTCACTTCCTCAATTCTCTCTCCACTTTGTGGTTTCTGTGAGCTGAGTACTGTGGTTGTCAGCGCAACTCTAGTCCACATCCTTAATGTCTTTTTTAGATTTTCTTCCTCGCTATTATATTTCCCTGTATTATACCACTTAACCTTGTCTTTCTCTTCAACATGTCTACGTAACTCATTATGGGCTTTTTTTTCCATCTCTCTAACTTTTGGCGCAAGAGGAGTCACATTTTTTTCCTCTCTGCCCCACCCTTGATCATCACGCAATGCTATCCAACATCTATCAATCTCTTTCTGTCTTTTCTTTCCGTCTTCTGGCTCAGTCTGTGCTAATAACATATCTTTAACCTTTTGCCATTGCACCAATACTGGTTGACATCCGTATTCATCACACTCTTTTTGAAATTCAGCCATTTTACACACAATTGTACTGTTCACAGCCTTATGTATTCCAATTTATAGTATAAGGTGGTCTTTGTGACCAGTTTTCCAAATTAAGTAACTCAATTATTGACGCAACGTCTCAGTTTCTCAACAAGTCTCTGTGACGCAACGTCTCTTCTTCAATCGCCTTTATCAGTCTTCACATTCAACTCTTGACATTTAACACACAATTATTGTTCGCGGTTTTCAACGATTACACAGTATTTTCCCACACAATTAACTCTCTTTCACACTAATTTTCACAACATTCAAACGTATAACAGACAATTTTATACACTTTTATATTTCTTTCACAGTATTACAGTTATTCAGTTTCAATCAATACTTTATGAGAATACCATCTCAATCCAATCTGGTGCTTCGTGAGATTACCGTCTCACGGGATTCCAACCCACTCAGGTTTTTTATGGGAATACCGTCCCACTGGGTTCCAAACCAATCAGGTTTTTTATGGGAATACCGTCC
>NC_079910.1:17941433-17998777 GCF_024868665.1 Triplophysa rosa
TGATTTGGTAGAGGTGTGGTAGTGTGTGCTGCTTGCATATGCCAGTGAGTTACAGTATGCTGGGAAATGTCTTAATATTGTTGTTGCTGGTCCAGAAAAGCATTGTTGCAATCATGAGGTGTAAAGTATGATGGAGGATGTGTACAGGTGTTGATATAGTCCTTCAGGTTGTGATCATAGTTTGTAACTTGTCAATGTAATCCTGTAAAAGATAGAGGTGTTTATATGCATGGTACCTTATAGGCTAATTGAAAACTTTATTGTGTGCACGTGTATGGGGGGGTCCATAAAACACTTGTGCCCAGGGGCCTCTGAATTCTTAATCCGGGCCTGATCGTAGATCAAATTGTCTGGCAATGAATAGAGTAGGCTATTTCAGAATCACTGTATCATGATACCATCGATATGATGGACAAAATTGTATTGTAGTTGCGAGTACACCAGAGTCCTATGCAATTATTCTTGCCTGACTAAATGCCGCAAAGTGTTCTCCTTTTTGGTGTTATGGAAATGGCCACCCTAGTCAAAATGTTATTGTAAATGTAATCAACATAGTAATCAGTGCATATATTGTGTTGGTATTTAGTGAAATTTGTTGCAAATACAGCTGCTTCCACTGTCTCTCCCGCTTAAATCCATTCAAACAGACTGACAGTTTGGAACTATTGAGAGCTCCATGAACCACGTGACCACGCGTTGGCGAGATCAAAGGGGAAAAAAGGATCAAAGATCAAGGTTTTTTTTTTACCTAAAAACCGAAACTAAACGGCTTTTCCTCACGGAAGGTCTGCATTCGTTAAAATGAGCTAAAATATTTCAAATTCACATTTCATGTCCAGTTTTTTTTCTCATGTGGCAAGTAGCCGTGTAATAATCGGGATAATGAAAAAAGCAGCCGGCTGTTATGGCGAAATAATCCCCTTCAGTGAGATACAAGACCCTCCGCTTCACGTCCTGATCACACTGTCGGTTCACTTACTTATTTGTCACTGTGAAAATGTTTATCAGTATTTTTTATTGTGATGAAATGTTTTAAATATGATTGATCTTTACCTTATTCTCGTCGACAGCTTCATCAACAGGGCAGAATTTGTGGTTGTTGTGTGTTCTGGAGTCTCGACACACGACACACACGGGCTGTTGATCATCCAGACAGAAGAGTTTGAGTTTCTCATTGTGAAGATGACAGACTGATGAAGATCTCTCACTTCTCTAAAAAGAAAACACTCAATCATCTAATGCTTTTAATTATGTAGCGTTGTTTCTTAATCCTATGATTCATTAAAACACATCACAACTCATGATTATACTTAAAACATATGCAGTGGATTGATTCATAACATTTCTTTTATATGTGACTCTTTGTGTGTGTGTGTGTGTGTGTGTGTGTGTGTGTGCGTGTGTGTGTGTGTGTGTGTGTGTGTGTGTGTTGATTTAGATAATTTATGGTTCCAACCCCCACTTATCCTGTCTCACTTCGTTTGCCACAGTAACTTTCCACTTAGTAAAATAGAAAGCACATGACAAAAACACACAGCTTAATGATTTAATGAAAGAAAACACTTATTGATTATATTGATAATTAAATCATACTTTTATCTGAAAAATATTCCCACAACAGTGAGTGGCAGGAAGAAGCACCACCGTACGACAGGTGACTCGTGAATAAAATGAGTACAAAACAGCGTTTCCAACAACCTGTCACTGTTATCGACTGTTTGGATATATAAACATGAACAAATTTCATCCGTAAATATGCACATGGTTACCATGAGGCTGTGTGAAAGATCATATAACGTTAGCCGAAATCACCGCTTTTTATTGTGAGTTGGATGATGTCGCGTCATGAACTGACAACAGAAACTGAAAACACAGTATGTCAATGAGAACGGATTTATTGTTGTAAACATGAGTTGATATACCCTCGCGGCTGTCTTAAATCTTAAAAGGTAAGCGTTTTTTACATTTATTTGGTGGTGCTTCGACCTTGCCAATTATGAATTATTTTATATTGATATAATGTTGATCAGTAACTGCCCTACTTTACCAATATTAAGCCTTCATTATTAGATAATCCACAGTGCTTTTACATACATTGCAAAATGTTGACATACGCACACATATGATGATGTCGTAATATATAGGTTAAAGAATTATACTTATAATACTCGTTAATGCCGTTTACTGTAACACATTACAGCTTAAATAAGAACGTGAGTCGCAAGGTGCTTGTTATACAAATAAAGTTTAACAAATAGACAAATTACTCTTGAAGTACAATCATTGACAAAGACTGCCCATTTATTCTTAGAAAAATAAAGATGAAACTATTTGAAAATTGCACTTAAGAATATTCTTAAAAACCTTCTGTAATTTATCTTAAGTTCTTATATTTTCTCTTAAGAACAGTTTTGCATGTCCTGCATGTTTGTGTGTGAATTATGGAAGAATTTGATAGAACTGATTTGGTAGAGGTGTGGTAGTGTGTGCTGCTTGCATATGCCAGTGAGTTACAGTATGCTGGGAAATGTCTTAATATTGTTGTTGCTGGTCCAGAAATGCATTGTTGCAATCATGAGGTGTAAAGTATGATGGAGGATGTGTACAGGTGTTGATATAGTCCTTCAGGTTGTGATCATAGTTTGTAACTTGTCAATGTAATCCTGTAAAAGATAGAGGTGTTTATACGCATGGTAGGCTAATTAAAAACTTATTTGTGTGCATGTGTATGTGGGGGGGTCCATAAAACACTTGTGCCCAGGGGCCTCTGAATTCTTAATCCGGGCCTGGACATGACTAAGGTAAAAAACTGAAAACAAAACACTTCCCTCGGTGGGGCAAAAACAATAGGACAAAATAACTAAACTATGACATTACACAACATCTAATAACAGGCAGGGAACAAGAACAATATAACACAATACATAGGCACAGAGACCACTCACTTTGAGAGGACTGGGGCACGAACGGACACACATACACAACGTAATCCACGAACAACAAGACAAAGAAACATGAGGGTATATATAGGGAGAGACAAAGGAGGGATAATGACACAGGGCAGGTGTGGGTAATAAAACACTCAGGGAAAGATAACAAGGAAACGAGAGGGGCGGGGCCAATGACGAGACACTGGAGAGAACGTATATTATTGTCAAAAGGACAATAATATGTTTCTCTCCACACATAACCAAAGGCTTTGTCATGGCTCTGCTACAGGACCAAGAAAAACATGACTAAATGAAGCAGAGGCATGACANATGAGGGTATATATAGGGAGAGACAAAGGAGGGATAATGACACAGGGCAGGTGTGGGTAATAAAACACTCAGGGAAAGATAACAAGGAAACGAGAGGGGCGGGGCCAATGACGAGACACTGGAGAGAACGTATATTATTGTCAAAAGGACAATAATATGTTTCTCTCCACACATAACCAAAGGCTTTGTCATAGGCCACAAGTGTTTTATGGACCCCCCACATACACATGCACACAATTAAGTTTTTAATTAGCCTACCATGCGTATAAACACCTCTATCTTTTACAGGATTACATTGACAAGTTACAAACTATGATCACAACCTGAAGGACTATATCAACACCTGTACACATCCTCCATCATACTTTACACCTCATGATTGCAACAATGCTTTTCTGGACCAGCAACAACAATATTAAGACATTTCCCAGCATACTGTAACTCACTGGCATATGCAAGCAGCACACCTACCACACCTCTACCGATCAGTTCTATCAGATTCTTCCATAATTCACACACAAACATGCAGGACATGCAAAACTGTTCTTAAGAGAAAATATAAGAACTTTCTTAGAATAAATTACAGAGGTTTTTAAGAATATTCTTAAGTGCAATTTTCAAATATTTTCATCTTTATTTTTCTAAGAATAAATGGGCAGTCTTTGTCAATGATTGTACTTCAAGAGTAATTTGTCTATTTGTTAAACTTTATTTGTATAACAAGCACCTTGCGACTCACGTTCTTATTTAAGCTGTAATGTGTTACAGTAAATGGCATTAACGAGTATTATAAGTATAATTCTTTAGCCTATATATTACGACATCATCATATGTGTGCGTATGTCAACATTTTGCAATGTATGTAAAAGCACTGTGGATTATCTAATAATGAAGGCTTAATATTGGTAAAGTAGGGCAGTTACTGATCAACATTATATCAATATAAAATAATTCATAATTGGCAAGGTCGAAGCACCACCAATTAAATGTAAAAAACGCTTACCTTTTAAGACTTAAGACAGCCGCGAGGGTATATCAACTCATGTTTACAACAATAAATCCGTTCTCATTGACATACTGTGTTTTCAGTTTCTGTTGTCAGTTCATGACGCGACATCATCCAACTCACAATAAAAAGCGGTGATTTCGGCTAACGTTATATGATCTTTCACACAGCCTCATGGTAACCATGTGCATATTTACGGATGAAATTTGTTCATGTTTATATATCCAAAAAGTCGATAACAGTGACAGGATGTTGGAAACGCTGTTTTGTACTCATTTTATTCACGAGTCACCTGTCGTACGGTGGTGCTTCTTCCTGCCACTCACTGTACAGAGTGACGCCGAGAGAAGGGACCGAGAGAAGGGATCCCTGCGCCGGGAAAGAGAGACCTCGCGCTCGCGGGGCAGCACTGGCGACATTTTCCCACTGAATGAAAGCTAAGGTTTATCCAAGAAGTGGATAGATTTGTCGCTATGTGCTTCTTCTGAACAAAAGCCGCTAGATGGCTCGTAAAAGTGACTAAATCAAAAGACAGATTTTCTAATTCAGAAACAATGTTTTGTGTGTGCACCTCAATGTGCGCACACAAATGAATTTGGCGTAAACGCTGTTATGTGAAATTTTCTTACCCTTGCCTGGGCCCCAAGCGCGCATGGGCCCCTGGGCCTGTGCCCATAATGCCCATTGGATAATCCGGCCCTGGTCGTGTCCTTGTTACCCCCTCGTGGGTGTTTTGTTTCTGTTCATTGTTTGTTGTAATAAATCTGTTAACCCCTTCATTGCCACTGCCTGCCTGCAATTGGGTTCTCTTTCATGCCAGTCCGTGACATACATACTTAGATGCCACATTCTTAATGAAATTCTTATTAACTCTCTTATTTCTGTAGATAGACAAAAAGATTTACAATTAATTGTTTGAATTAAAACGCCAAATAATTTAGAACAATTTTATACAACTAAAATCAAGAAAAACATAGTTATTGAGTCTAATTATTTATTTACTAATTTGTAATTTGCTTTGGATTAAAGCTTCTGCTAAATGAATGAATGTAAATGTTATCAATGTGTAGCAAAATCTTTTCACCTCTGAACAAATGCAAGTATTACAAAAACCTTGTGTCCAGGAATGTCTCGAAACGTTTCTGACTGATTTCAGCAAATATTTTCTCTTTGCAGAACCTGGTGGTGTTGAGCGGCATGATAGCAGCAGTGTGAGCAGTCTGGAGAGTAATGGTAGTCTGCCCAGTGTCACCAACCACAGATGCATTTCAGAACGCCGCGTTGCATTATGGGCTGTCAGCTTTGAGCGCCTGCTCCAGGATCCTGTGGGTGTCCGCTATTTTTCAGTAAGTATCAGAAGAGCCAGGGATGGGCATTTCTGGTCCTAGAGAGTCAAACCCTGCATTCCATCCCGAAGGGCTCATCTCTATTGAAGAGTGTATCATCCCGTGCTCATAAGGAGGCGCCATCACCCACACAAAGAATTATGGGGGTGCGAAGTGTTCATCAGTTGTACTCTTCGAAATCCTTCATTCCAAAGGGCCTTTTGAAGTGGCCAGTTATAAGCACTTCGGTTTGGAGTGACCCTTCAATATGGCGGCCATGATTGTTTTCACTCCGAAGTGCCCTTTGGAGGGTGATATATCTCGTTTGGAATGCACCGACTGTCCTGTAGAGTTTAGCTTCAATCCTAATTAAACACACCTGAATGAGGTAATCAACACTTTCAGGACAACTAGAAAACTTTAAGGCAGGTGTGTTGGAGCTAAACTCTGCAGGACAGTGACTCTCCAGGACTAGAAATGCCCATCCCTGAGAACAGTTTATTGTTCTGTTCAATAACCACAAATCTTAAGTCCTGAATAAAAATATTCTTAAGGTAAGATACATTTTGTTATTTGGGTAGTACGATAATGGTTCGTTCATTCATTAAGCAGATGATTTTTCTAAAGTGCTTATAAATTTTTTAAAACACTTTTCTTATACATTTTAGGTGCAGAGTACACACACACACACACACGCACACACACACACACACACACACACACACACACACACACACACACACACACACACACACACACACACACACGCACAGGCTTTGGTTGACTATCCCCGTGGGGACAGTCCATAGGCGTAATGTTTTTATACTGTACAAACTGTATATTCTATCCCCTAACCCTATCCCTAAACCTAAAGATCATAGAACACTTTTTGCATTTTTAGATTTGTAAAAAATATTGTTCTGTACAATTTATTAGCTTTTTTGCCCCTGGGGACCTCAATTTTGGTCCCCACGGTGACACGAGTCCCCATGTGTTGGTGTGTATTCAGGTTTAGGTCCCCACCGGGATATACAAACATGAACACACACACACACACGTTTTATTATCTCCTTGGTTGACTATCCCCGTGGGGACAGTCCATAGGCGTAATGTTTTTATACTGTACAAACTGTATATTCTATCCCCTATCCCTAACCCTATCCCTAAACCTAAAGATCATAGAACACTTTTTGCATTTTTAGATTTGTAAAAAATATTGTTCTGTACAATTTATTAGCTTTTTTGCCCCTGGGGACCTCAATTTTGGTCCCCACGGTGACACGAGTCCCCATGTGTTGGTGTGTATTCAGGTTTAGGTCCCCACCGGGATATACAAACATGAACACACACACACACACGTTTTATTATCTCCGTGGGGACAGTCCATAGGCGTAATGAGTTGTATACTGTACAAACTGTATATTCTATCCCCTACCCCTAACCCAACCCCTAAACCTAAAGATCATAGAAAACTTTTTGCATTTTTAGATTTAAAAAAATTATCGTTCTGTACAATTTAAGCTTTTTTGCCCATGGGGACCTCACAGTCTGGGGACCTGACACGAGTCCCATGTGTTGGTGTGCATTCAGGTTTAGGTCCCCACCGGGATATAAAAATACGAACACACACACACACACACACGGTAAACTTCAAACTAGCCAATAAATCGTACAAAATGATCTTTATTTAAAAATGTAAAAGTGCACAAAGGTTTGTGTGAGGGTTAGGTTTAGGGTCTGTGTGTGTATTTGATCGATTTTATCAGCATAAGTGTTTTTGTGGTTCTCTGTATTTAAAATATATAAAAAATATATATTGTTTTTATGTTCCCACGGGAGTTTTTGTGAAAGTGAAAAGTGAAGTGAAGTGAAAAAGTGAAAGTGACCTATTAGTCAGATATGGTGACCCATACCCGAAATGTGACGTCTGCATTTAACCCATCCAGAGAGTAGTGAACACACGCACAGCAAGTCGTGAACACACGTACACCCGGAGCAGTGGGCAGCTATCACTGCAGCGCCCGGGGAGCAAGTAGGGTTAAGGTGCCTTGCTCAAGGGCACCTCAGTCATTACCTGCTGGCCCTGGGAATCGAACCGGCAACCTTCTGGTCACGAGTCCGACTCTCTAACCATTAGCACACGACTGCCCCTTGTGGTTCTCTGTATTTAAAATATTAATAATAATAATTGTTTTATGTTCCCACAGGAGTTTCTAAAAAAGGAGTTTAGCGAGGAAAACATTTTATTCTGGCAGGCCTGTGAATCCTTTAGCAAAATTCCAGAACATGACAAAAAACAGGTAATCTACTACTCAACACGCACAGTTTCCTGAGTTATACAGAGGCTATGCAATTATCCTGTTGAAAGAGATATAATATTAAACCTTTCGGCACAGAAGTGTCTCTCTGAATTCGCTCTGTTCGGTGAGTATACGTGCTGAGGTGGATGAAAGCCTCTCTGCACTATAGTCAAAGTTTCTTCACCTTATGAAAGTGCTTGATCGGCGTTACAGACTAATATATATATATATATATATATATATATATATATATATATATATACACTCACCTAAAGGATTATTAGGAACACCTGTTCAATTTCTCATTAATGCAATTATCTAATCAACCAATCACATGGCAGTTGCTTCAATGCATTTAGGGGTGTGGTCCTGGTCAAGACAATCTCCTGAACTCCAAACTGAATGTCAGAATGGGAAAGAAAGGTGATTTAAGCAATTTTGAGCGTGGCATGGTTGTTGGTGCCAGACGGGCCGGTCTGAGTATTTCACAATCTGCTCAGTTACTGGGATTTTCACGCACAACCATTCTAGGGTTTACAAAGAATGGTGTGAAAAGGGAAAAACATCCAGTATGCGGCAGTCCTGTGGGCGAAAATGCCTTGTTGATGCTAGAGGTCAGAGGAGAATGGGCCGACTGATTCAAGCTGATAGAAGAGCAACTTTGACTGAAATAACCACTCGTTACAACCGAGGTATGCAGCAAAGCATTTGTGAAGCCACAACACGCACAACCTTGAGGCAGATGGGCTACAACAGCAGAAGACCCCACCGGGTACCACTCATCTCCACTACAAATAGGAAAAAGAGGCTACAATTTGCACGAGCTCACCAAAATTGGACAGTTGAAGACTGGAAAAATGTTGCCTGGTCTGATGAGTCTCGATTTCTGTTGAGACATTCAAATGGTAGAGTCAGAATTTGGCGTAAACAGAATGAGAACATGGATCCATCATGCCTTGTTACCACTGTGCAGGCTGGTGGTGGTGGTGTAATGGTGTGGGGGATGTTTTCTTGGCACACTTTAGGCCCCTTAGTGCCAATTGGGCATCGTTTAAATGCCACGGCCTACCTGAGCATTGTTTCTGACCATGTCCATCCCTTTATGACCACCATGTACCCATCCTCTAATGGCTACTTCCAGCAGGATAATGCACCATGTCACAAAGCTCGAATCATTTCAAATTGGTTTCTTGAACATGACAATGAGTTCACTGTACTAGAATGGCCCCCACAGTCACCAGATCTCAACCCGATAGAACATCTTTGGGATGTGGTGGAACGGGAGCTTCGTGCCCTGGATGTGCATCCCACAAATCTCCATCAACTGCAAGATGCTATCCTATCAATATGGGCCAACATTTCTAAAGAATGCTTTCAGCACCTTGTTGAATCAATGCCACGTAGAATTAAGGCAGTTCTGAAGGCGAAAGGGGGTCAAAACCCGTATTAGTATGGTGTTCCTAATAATCCTTTAGGTGAGTGTATTATTATGTGAAAAAATATTGAATGAAATTACCGTTTAATAAGATATAAGACAATTATATGTATAAAAATTGTCAGAGTTAGTAGTTTTCTTTATTTAGGCCTTTCTTAATGCAACTTTTACTATATGTGACTGATATATCATCAAAAATATATACTGAGCACATATGTTTTACTTCGATAGATGTAAATCATTCAGCTAAATGAATGGATATTACATACTGATCTCACGATATTTTTTAATAAACAACTTGTACTCAAATGCTGCATTTTTTTGTAAAATAAAATATATTTTATGTCAATACACTACTGCTTAAAAAGAATATCAAGTCTCTTGCATCTGACTGGCCGTTTCAATAAGGAGGTTCAACCAACACCGAGTTAAATGTGAACTCTGAGTTGTTTAAAACCGAGATGCGAAACTTTGAGTTTTTGGTTTCAGAACAGCTGATTTGAGTTAGTTCTATCAACTCTGGGTAGACTTACCTTGAGTTAAGCGCATGCACCACAACTACGACAAGCCATGATCAATGGAGCTCGATATTACGATTCACCATGGCAACGGCACCAAAAAAAAGCAACATGGCGGCAGAAAGCGCTTGAGAGCGAGGCACACTTTCCGCTCTGCATACAGTGGATTTACTAATGTGCTTTAATGTGTAAATGACTTAAGTTTAAATTGATAAAAAGTAGGGCTGTCAACGTTAACGCGTTAACGCATGCGATTAATTTTTTCAAATTAACGCGTGAGAAAATATTTATCGCAATTAACGCAGCATCCGTTTGTTTTGACATCCTTTGTCTAGCGTTACATTATGTAATCACGCTCTTATTCGTGTACAGGCTTTTAAACCACTTAAGCGCGATTTGAAACAGTTGCTTTGACGCGTTCAATGAAGATAGACAGCTTCTAAACTGTGGGACGCGGCAAAACGCAACGCGAGGTCCAGTCTGGTGTAAACAGTCATGGGCTGAAGGCTGCGTCGGTGAATCTCTGTCAGACAGCGCATCCGTGTTAAGTTCTCTTTCGTGCTTGAATGGATAAAACCACACAAGATTATGTCAGAAAGCCCGTTTTGTCTAGCATTTTCTTAAGCACAGACTTCAAAGTGTAAAATAAAATCTTAAATGAATGCAAAGAGTTGTGAAAATGGGAGTGCGGTGACGGTCAGATCTGCGTACTGAGACAGCTCTTAAAGGGGCCACGTTCTTAAACGTGCTGCTGTGACTCCTGTCACTAATGTTAATCAAAGAACAAAATAAAAGAAGAAATCAATGTGATTTTATAGCTTTAATGAGAATTCTTCTGCATTTAATTTATAATTTAGCATTAGACTGTAAAGTGTCCTTCAATTTCCTACATGAGCTCTCAATTATACTGTTGAATGGCTATAATTAATGTTAAAATAATCAATTTAATAGTGACATCAGTTACAATACTAATATCAAAATGTTAGCTTTCATAAAATGATGCTGTTAAAGAAATATGTTGTTTCTACATCAATTTGAAGATTAAATGTGAAATTATTAAAATGTAAAAGTATATTTTAAAATATAATGATTGTGTGCGATTAATCGTGATTAATCACAGAAAAAATGTGTGATTAATCCGATTTTTTTTTTAATCGATTGACAGCACTAATAAAAAGATAAATGTACCAATAAACAAACAAATTAATCAGTAAATGAATGAATGAAACAACAGAAATAAAACTGAAATAATAAAAAATCTCTTTTTCTCACTCCCCATCAGTGCTCTAATGATGAGTGTGAGACGTCATAGTGTCTAGGCCACTTGTTAGGGCGTCAGACAATCGTGTCAAAGTCAGACTGATCATCTGTTCTAACCCTGTTTGGAGCATTATTGGGTAGGAATGGCTGCACGTCTAAATTAATTGTTTATTACCTTTATCATTTATCATACCTTCATTTCTGCATTTATTAATTTCCTACTATTTGTGAGAACATGAAAGGGAAGGACTCTGCTCTGATGTAGTAATACACGGCCACGATGGCTGATGTTATTGATGTCAGGATGGATGAGATATATTTTTTGATATATCTAATTCACTGTAAAGAAAAATGGTACTGTTTTAATAAAAATGCACAGGGAAATGACAAAATTACACTCAGGTCCTAAATTCCTCTCCTGAAATCAAAGAACATCCATATGAAATAATGCAGCCTCTTCACATACAGGATCCTCTATAAAAGCACTGAGATGGTCTCTGTGTGATCAAAATGTGATCCATAAATGACTGTTTTAATGAATGAATGAGGTACACCACTTGCGCTTTAAAGAGGTCAGATGGAAAGGAACTGTGGGTTTACCAAAGAAACCCTGCTTCCAACCAGGTTAGGTTCACAGAGTAAGTTACTATGGTTATTGACTCTGAGTATAAGTTACCTCTCTTTTAGAAACGGGCTTGAGTTACCCTGCTTTCTCAGGTTTGACATGCCTCACATTCGGAAACGGAAAACCCAGAGTTTCCCTCATTTCAGGGTTAATATACTGAAACGGGCCCAAGATCACACTGTCAGAATTTACTCTATGATGACAACCGGCTGGATGG
Organism: Triplophysa rosa; assembly: GCF_024868665.1. Classification (NCBI taxonomy): domain Eukaryota; kingdom Metazoa; phylum Chordata; class Actinopteri; order Cypriniformes; family Nemacheilidae; genus Triplophysa; species Triplophysa rosa. The sequence goes on from NC_079910.1 coordinate 17,953,380, forward strand.
ACATTGTTATATGTCTTTCTGTCAGGAACGGTGGAGACAACCCAAGCGCAGGCAGGTGAAGGGTTAAACACAGACTTTAATAAAAGGCACAAAACCAAAAAACCCTCGATGGGGAAGAACACACAGTAACTCAAATAAGGAATCAAACAAAACAACTTCCCACAAGGGGGATAAAACAAACAGGATGATAATTCCAAATAATAATAGTCCAAAGACGAAACGGTAATCCACAATGACACAAACGGGAGAGCACAGAGAAGTATACAATGTGAAATGAACCGGCAAAGACTGGGGAAAGAACAGGACTATATAAAGGGAACCACTGACGAGGGATAATGATAAAGGGACGGTGAAGGACAGGTGACAAGCCATTAAAGGAGACTACCGGGAAGATGATGGGACAGGTGAGGGAGATGAAACACTAATGGGAGACTAACAGAGAAAAAAGGGGGTGGAGCTAAACAAAAGACAGGATGACACGCGGCGAAATGTCAAAACAAACCGCCACGTGTCTCCACACAAGACAAAACACACACACAAGACATGGTACTGTCATGACCCTGTCCACAAGACACGAAAATTCAGAATAGGAAGGACAGGATCCTGACACTTTCCACATGAGTAAATTAATTTGAATTATTTTATTAGCATATATACAAAAATCTTAACAATAATCTTATATTATTATTAATGAATTATATTATTTGTAAGTAAATTATTTTAGGGTCAGGTTGACACGCAGAACAGAGATGAGCCTGTGTTATTAGTTTTAAACATTGTTATCTGGGAATAACATACCTCAAAATGTCGCAACCGATCAATCAAGTCAAGTCAACTTTATTTATATAGAGCTTTTTACAATTTTCATTGTCACAAAGCAGCTGTACATAAAACATATAGACTATAAGCAAAACATTTCAAGCACACATTTAAGATAAGGGAGAGAGAAACGTCTCGGTTACGGATGTAACCTCAGTTCCCTGATGGAGGGAATGAGACGTTGTGTCGAACCGACAGATGGGGTTCGTCCCTGAGAACCAATCGCTTCCGACTTCTTAGAAAAGGCCAATGAAAATTGCCGAAAGAAATTTGCATGCCGGACACCGCCCCTGGATATCCGGGTATAAAAGGGAGACGGCGTGCCTCATTCATTCACCTTAGTTCTGAGGAGCCTGAGACCTCTCATGACTGCTGCAGTAGACAGCACGTGTTGTGGCAAGGAGGACACAACGTCTCGTTCCCTCCATCAGGGAACTGAGGTTACATCCGTAACCAACACGTTTCCTTTCTGTCGGTCTCTCGACGTTGTGTCGAACCGATAGATGGGGTTCCTACGGAAAACACCATAACACTGTGCCCTGTCACAATCTCTAGCGAAGTGACGGTGACTGGCCTGGGCGTGTCAGCCGTGAGCGCTACCGCGAAATTGTAACCTACCAGTGGGTAGGTAGGGGGTCCCAGAGGTTTCTTGAAAGGTGGGAAGGCCTTGTTTCTCTAACAGCGAGAAACCGCCCGGTACCGTAAGGCCACTGGGTAAGCGCTACTTGCTCAAGTGGGGGATGCGCTACAGAGACCACTTCCTACCACAGGGAGGAGTCTAGTGGAGATACCAACATGGTCTCACTGATAGGGGACAGCTCATGGGAAGAATGTGCGGACTGAAGGAGTTAACCGCGAGGTGGAGGTCCACCTAGGGAGGTCATGGGTTACCAAGGTGGGAACCAGCACGAGGATACATCAGACGGAACCACGCTACTGGGGGGTTGCAACGTCTGGTAGCACCAGGTCCGGTTAGAGCTATGTTGCGAATAACTCCGGAGATACCCGGCCTAAGGGGCAGGGCTGCTCTGCCCAGCCCGCCCGCAGGAGGTGCTTGCTAGTGATGGATGGAGTGCCTGTTCTTCACCCAGTGGGGGAAGAAGGGAGGCTAGTTAGTACGCTGACCCCCTAGGAGAAAGGGGGGAAGGTACTGTCATAGGCGTACACCCTACCGGCCGCCAGTCTTGCCTGATGCCTGCAAGACTCGAGCTGATACCGGTTTTATGCGGAGGCTGTAGGACCTCGTGAAGGTGATGGGTGTAGTCCAACCTGCAGCTCTGCAGATGTCTGCCAGAGAGGCGCCTCGAGCCAGTGCCCACGAGGAGGCTGTACTCTGTGTGGAGAGACCTCTCACCCAGTGGGCGTAGGCGATCTTAGGACAGGTACGCCATAGTGACGGCGTCCATGATCCAGTGCGCCAATCTCTGTTTGAGACAGCCCTCCCTGCTGATCTCCAAAACAGACAAAGAGCTGCTCAAAGCTCCTGTGGCTCTGCGTGCGGTCCAAGTAGAGGCGCAGTGCGCGTACTGGACACAACACGGATGGGGTTGGGTCTTCCTCCCCGGTGGGGAGCGCCTGTAAGTTCACCACCTGGTGTAGGGGGAGTGGTGGGAACTTTGGGCACGTAGCCGGGCCGGGGTTTCAGGATAGCGTAAAAATCACCGGGCCCGAGTTCTAGGCAATCTGTGGACACGGAGAGGTGAGGCGGTAGCCTTCCCGCGCCCCTTAGGAACCAAATGATCAGGTTGTACTGTCCTAGAGATTACCAGCAACTGAGTCGTGATGAGCGGCAATAGCGGCTCCATACACGTTCAATGTGGAAGGGGAGAGATTACTCTCGAGTCTCTGGAAGGAAAGCACGTACCCGATCAAGCAACTCCGCGGGTCTTCTCTTCGAGAAGAGCACCAGGATGAGAAGAGGCACCACTTATAGGCGTATAGTCGCCTAGTGGCCAGGGCCCTAGCCTGAGTAGTGGTCTTAATCGCCACAGGGGTTTGGCCACTCAGGATCTCCTCGTTCCGTCCAGGGGCCAGACATGGAGGTTCCAGAGGTCTGGCCCGGGATGCCATAACGTGCCCTTCCCCTGGGAAAGCAGGTCCTTCGTCAGGGGAATCGGCCAGGGGGGAGCTGTCATCAAGAGCATTAGCTCCGAGAACCAAGTCCGGTTGGGCCAGTATGGCGCAACTAGTACACTTGATGCTCCTCTTCCCTGACCAGGGTCTGTGCAATGAGGCTCACTGGGGGGAAGGCGTACTTCCGTATGTCCCACGGCCAGCTGTGCGCTAGAGCATCCGTGCCAGGGAGTACCTTAGCGGGCAATGGGTGGTGTCTAGGAAGGCGAAGGGGTCTACCTGAGCCCGCCCGAACTGTACCCAGTGATCTGGACTGCGCGGGGGTGGAGTCGCAACTCTCCACGAGGCGTCAAACTGACGAGAGAGCGCATCGGCTGTCTGGTTCAGGTCGCCTGGGATATGTGTGGCTCGCAGGGATCTGCTCCCCTGCGGACTCCACAGGAGGAGGCGTCGGGCGAGTCGTGTTAGCTGCCATGAGCGAATGCCACCCTGGCGGTTGATATACGCTATTGCAGTTGTGCTGTCCGCCGGACCAGCACGTGCTTGGCCTGCATGAGAGGTTATAGCCCCTTCAGTGCAAGTAGCACATCCAACAACTCTAGGCAGTTGATATGCCTGCGCAGGCGGGGGCCCGTCCATCGCCCCGACACTGCGTGCCCGTTGCACACGGCACCCTAACCCTGCAGGGAGGCGTCTGTCGTCACCACGACGCGCCTCATGACCTGCCCGAGAGGGACCCCCATCCGTAGAATGGTCATTGAAGAACAGGGATTCGGGTGCGTTGGCAGAGAGGCGTAATCACCATCCGCCTGCTGCCCGTGTGCCACGCTCTCCAGGGAACTCGACTCTGTAGCCAGTGTTAGAGCGGTCTCATGTGCATCAACCCGAGGGGTATCACCACCGCTGATGATGCCATGTGCCCAGGAGCCTCTGAATTTCAGGGGGACCGCTGGCTGCTTGAAATATTCCAGGCAGTTCAACACTGACTGAGCGCTTTCTGAGTCAGTCACGCTGTAATGGAGACAGAGTTGAGTTCCATACCAAAAAAGAGGATGCTCTGCACAGAGGAGAGCTTGCTCTTTTTCGGTTGACCTGTGGTCCCAATCGATCTAGGTGCCGAAGCACTAGGTCCCTGTGTGTACATAACAGATCTCACGAGTGTGTCAAATGAGCCAGTCGTCGAGATACCCTCTCTCCCTGAGGGGAGTGAGGGCGGCTTCCACGATCTTCGTGAAGACTCGTGGGGACAGGGACACACCGAAAGGGAAGACTCTGTACTAATATGCCTGACCCTCGAAAGCGAACCGTAGGAACGGGCGATGACGAGGGAGAATTGAGACATGAGAGTAAGCGTCCTTCAGGTCGAATGCCATGAATCCATCTTGACATCTGATAGATGCCAGGATGCGCTTCTGCGTGAGCATCCTGAACGGCAGCTTGAGTAGGTGCCTGTTCAGGGTACGCAGATCTAGCGACCCCCGCTTTTTTGGGGACGATGAAGTACGGGCTGTAAAACCCGTTGAACATCTCGGCTAGAGGGACGAGCATGATCGCTTCCTCACCAGAGGGGTGGCGACCTCGGCCCGAAGCACGGGAGCAACATTGCCTCTGCTGAGGTTGAGAGGATGCCCCGAAACTTGGGCGGGCGTCTGGGGAGTTGGATCGCGTAGCCGAGACGGACCGTATCCCATAGTCACTGTGACGGTTTGGGAAGCTCTTGTCAGGCTCCCAGGGACCGAGACAGGGAGGCTAGGGTTACATTCTGTTTCATCGACCTCCCGGGGGTGGTTCGATGGCTGGCAGTGCGGATCCCTCGCCGTGGGGGGGCCCCGGAGAGGAGATCGGCTCTGCAGTTCTACCTGCCTGGCGATGATGTAGCACAACGCACCATCGAATGAGATTGCTTAGGCTGATGATTATCCTCGACATTGGGTCTTGCCGCAACGTCGAGTTGCTGAACACCGTCGTGTAGAGGGTGAGAGCGGCTGTGATAATACCCAGACGATGATGTGGCACAATGCACCGTCGATTGAGAGTGCTTAGGCTGCTGATTATCCTCGACATTGGGTCTCGCCGTGACGCAACGTCGAGTTGCCAAACACCGTCGTGTAGAGTGTGAGAGCGGCTGTGATAAACGCCCAGAGAGAGAGAAAACTCTTAGCAGTGGGCTGTTGGGACGGGGCAGGAACCGTCCCGGATCGACCACCAGCAATGGAATGGCTGGGGTCGGGCCCGAAGGTATTCTCGATCTCCCTGGGGTCTTCCCATGAGGGACGCTTTGGCTTCCGCCGCGGCTGCTGACGGGGTGGTGGTCTCCTCTTCGATGTCTCGAAGAGGACCAGGGCTGCTGGGAAGCAGACGGTGCACGGGATCTCGGCGGCCAGAGGGCGGTCGAGTCGTGGCTGGGGAGGATATACTTGATATCCTCTGTCTGCTCCCTTACTGTTGAGAACTGCAGCTCGACAGTATCACCAAACAGCCCCCCTTGCAAAATGGGTGCATCGAGAAATCTCGGCGTTACTCATCTGTGCAAGGTTAAGTCAGAGGTGTCTCTCCTGGACCACAAGTGTGGACATCGCCCGACCCAGGGCCCGCGCGATCACCTTGGTCACCCGTAGAGCGTTCAAGTGTATTTTATACTATCCAATGCACTAAGAATTTGTAGTAGTGGATATATACAGTATAAACATATTGTAGCGAGGAAGGCGGGACGAGAGCCGTGGGACAGGAAGGCGGGGCCGGTGGCGTGAGTGATTTATGAGTATCAGCTGTACGCGCACCGGTCCCGCATGCCTCACGGGGAGCTAGGGAGCATAAGAGGACGAGCGACGGGACTGCCGAGGAGAGAGAACCCGGGCCCGGAAACTGTTAAGTTTGTTTATGTTTGTGTGGCCGGCAGTCGACCGTGAGGTGGCTGCCGGTCTTTTATTCTTGGATTATTGTTTGTTTATTTTGAATTAAAGTTTTATGAATGTTCGCCGGTTCCCGCCTCCTTCCTTCCCTACATTGAACTTTGTTACACATATATTTTGCTTTTAAGTTAAAAAAAGAAATGTTGATGATCTAAGTTGCAAAATGCTGCTTATTTCAGCTATCTTACAAGGCCAAAGACATCTACAACTGCTTTCTCTCAAGTAAAGCGACTATGCCGGTGAACATTGATAGTCAAGCTCAACTTGCAGATGATGTCCTGACAGCTCCACAGCCTCAAATGTTCAAACAGCCACAACTGCAGGTCAGCATATCCACACACCAATACACAAACATGTACTCAGACAGGCATATAAAATCCCACGTTTACACTATGGTTGTCATGATTTGACGAGGCAAGTTAAAGTAATTGTAACACCTTCGCTTTACCCCTCCAGATATTTAATCTGATGAAGATGGACAGCTATGCTCGGTTCCTGAAGTCCACTCTCTATCAGGAATGCATGCTGGCTGAGGTAGAGGGACGACCTCTCCCTGACCCCTGTCCGATCCCATGTAGCCCTGCCCCGTTTAAATACAGCTTCATCTCTGACCGTTCCACATTCTCCCCAGCTAAAAAGGTGCAAACGTTTTCACAGAACTAAAAGTTTGTGGTGGTTATAAGAATAAGTTGGCATGATATTTGCAAAAATGTGTAATTCTTTATGATCCATTTGTTCAGTGGTTTACAGTATATGGTAACACTTTACAATAATGTGCTATTAGTTAACATTAGTAAATGCATTAGCTAACATTAGCTAACAATGAACAATTTGGTTTTTCAGCATTTATTAATCCGTTTCAATGTTAGTTCATGTCAATAATAATTTGTTAATTCGTTACATTTATATAGCGCTTTTCTGGGCACTCAAAGCGCTTTACATTGAAGGGTGGAATCTGTCACGGATGAGGTGCAGAAAACCCAAGCGCAGGCAGACGTGAAGGGGTTAACAGAAAACGTTTAATAAATACAAAACCACAAAACAAAAACCCACGGTGGGGGCAAAACTAAACTAAGAACATATATATATATATATATATAACAGAAAACAAGACTTCCCACGAGGGGGCAAAATGAACACGGTCAAAATTACAAGAATAAAATAAACAATACCAAACTAGACGGGGAACAGGATCTGGAACAAACAAGGCACACAAGGACCGAAGTACACGTACTACAAACATAGCACAAACTAAGAACAATCCACGAGCACAGGACAAAGAAACAAGAGGGAATATATAGGCAAGACAAACGAGGGATAACGACAAGGGGCAGGTGTGGTTAATCAAACACTCAGGGAAGGATAACAAGGAAACGAGAGGAGCGGGGCCAATGACGAGACACTGGAGAGAACGTATATTATTGTCAAAAGGACAATAATATGTTTCTCTCCACACATAACCAAAAGCTTTGCCATGGCTCTGCTACAGGACCAAGAAAAACATGACTAAGGAAGCAGAGCCATGACAGAAGCCCCCCCCCCTTTAATGAGCACCTCCAGGTGCTCACCAAGGGGTAGACGGACGAGACAGGGCAGACTGAGACAGTGACATGACAAGACAAAACAACAACAAGACTAGGGTGAGACATCAAAAATAACAAACATGGGAGGGGGGTGGGGCCAAACAAGGGCCCATAGGGGGCAGTCCAAAAGGGAGGTGGGGAGAAGTCCCAGTCCCCGGCTGCGCTCGAGGGCGCGAAGTCCTGGGGAACTTAGGGGGAGTCCTGGGGACAGTCTTTGGCCCTGGGAGTTTCCCAGGGACCGGCTTGGCTGCCGGACTGGGGACCAGCTGGAAGACCGGCTGGACAGGGCTAGACGCCGGCTGGAAGGCCGGCTGGACAGGGCTTGACGCCGGCTGGAAGGCCGGCTGGACAGGACTTGACGCCAGCTGGAAGGCCGGCTGGACAGGGCTTGACGCCGGCTGCTGTACCGGCTGGGCGGCCGGCTGGACAGGGCCCGACGCCGGCTGGAAGGCCGGCTGGACAGGGCCCGACGCCGGCTGGACACCGGCTGGACACAGGACTATGACGACGACAGCATGACTGACACGACTGGAACAAGACTGCCAGACTGGACATCAGGACTAGACCAGGACTGGACGCCGGCTGCACCGGACTGGATGCCGGCTGCACGGACTGGACGCCGGCTGGACACCGGACTGGAGACGCCACGGCTGGATCCGGCTGGAACGACCGGCTGGGATCGCCGAGCTGGATCACCGGCTGGGACGGCGGCTGACACCGGACTGGAGATGGACCGGCGCTGCACCGGACTGGACCTCCCCTCCTCGGCTTCTTCCGACCGGCCCACAGGACGATGTGGCCGGTTGCTGAGAAGCGATGGGGGGCCGGTTAGCTCCGTCTAGAGGAGTCGGACGGGGAGTCCCACGACTCCCTTCGTCTACGCCGCCACGGAGCTGTGGGCGGAGGAGGAGCTGCCGGGGAGAGATGGATGGAGCGGTCGTGCTGATAACCCCGATCTGTATAGCGCGACCCTCCGCAGATCACGGGCAGTGGGGAAGAAAGACTGGGCTGGACTGAGACCCTGGGCTCCGGCCGATTCATGGCGTACCTGATCATGTCCGTGAAGCCCAGCGGTCTCAGCATCCTCATCTTCTGCCCGTGACAGCGGTTCGTTCAGACCGCCGTTGAACATTGCCATTGCTCCATCTCATCATGGACCATCTCCCCTGCGGTCTCGAAGAATCGGTCGGCAAACTCCAAGACGTCGGAGTAGCCCTGTCGCAGACCGCAGAGGAGATGAGCCTGCCTGGATCGCCTTGCCTCCATTATGCCTGCTGGCCACAAAACCACAAAACAAAAACCCACGGTGGGGCAAAACTAAACTAAGAACATATATATATATATATATATATATATATATATAACAGAAAACAAGACTTCCCACGAGGGGGCAAAATGAACACGGTCAAAATTACAAGAATAAAATAAACAATACCAAACTAGACGGGGAACAGGATCTGGAACAAACAAGGCACACAAGGACCGAAGTACACGTACTACAAACATAGCACAAACTAAGAACAATCCACGAGCACAGGACAAAGAAACAAGAGGGAATATATAGGCAAGACAAAGGAGGGATAACGACAAGGGGCAGGTGTGGTTAATCAAACACTCAGGGAAGGATAACAAGGAAACGAGAGGAGCGGGGCCAATGACGAGACACTGGAGAGAAACGCATACCATTGCCAAAAGGACAATAATATGTTTCTCTCCACACATAACCAAAGGCTTTGCCATGGCTCTGCTACAGGACCAAGAAAAACATGACTAAGGAAGCAGAGCCATGACAGAATCTCCTTAACCACCACCAATGTGCAGCATCCACCTGGATGATGCAACGGCAGCCATATTGTGCCAGTACGCCCACCACACACCAGCTTATTGGTGGAGAGGAGACAGAGTTACGAAGCCAATTGGTGCATATTGGTACAATACAGTTATTCATGTTAGTTCATGGTGCATAAACTAATGTTAACAGTGACAACGTTTGAGAAAATGCTGAAAGTAACATGAATTAATATTAATAAATGCTGTAGAAGTATTGTTCATGTTACCAAATGCATTAACTAATTGTTAACAAATAACACCTTATTGTAAAGGGTTACCGTTTAGATGACATAATTACAGTTTTGTGATAAAACAGTTTGTAATCTCGCATAACGTGACTCTGACTCTCACTGCATTGGATTTTATTGCAATATCATGTGTTACAGGAAAACAGGAGACCCAAAATAGGCAGGTCAAGTGATGACCTCAGAGAGAAACATTCCGATAAGAAAAATGGCTTTTTCTCATGGTACAGATATCCAAGTATTGGAAAAGGACAAAAGAAAAGAGATGCCCCTGATTTATCTTACAGTAAGTATCAAATATCTTATGAGCAATAATGATACTTGCGCGTCAAAGCGCATGCTTGTGTAGTGCCCTGTAGACCTGAATAAGCCAACAATATGTAAGGTCTTGTTAACAATGCATGTTTAAAAAAATATTTTGCTTTACATGAAGTCATGAACACATTCTGCAAGGCTGTTTTGATGTCAAGTGTGGAGAAGAATGTTGTTGTTGATTTGCACGTAAACCCTTGAAACGTGTTTTTAACAATCAAATATTTTAGTAGTTATACATGTTTTGTTGATATAAAATCTGTTTAATGTATATCACCATATTGCATTGCTATGTTGTGATTATTCATATGTGTGGACAGATTGTAATGGGCGGAGAGAGTCTCAGGGTTCCCTGTCCTCTGGTGCAAGTCAAGAACTGAACACCTCCTGTCCCGTAAACAAGAATGAGGTAAGAGGATCAGGGCCTGTACTCGAAACATTTTGGCTTCAATCCTGTTGAGTTACTTAGAAAGTGCACAGTGTTCACACAAGAAATTCTTACTTTTAATGCCCCCTTACATTAAATTAAACCATCAAAATACGAGGACAAAATGGACAAAACACTAGACTTTTCATGTATTTATTGTACAAAATTATTTGGCAAAAAGGCAAACTACACCATATCAGGACATTTGAGTTTTATTAAAATATGCACACAATGCATAGAAAAACAAAAAGCTCATAGGAAATAAGGAATACATTGACTACAAATGTATCTGTTATTATTATTCGTTGATCTGTTCTTTAGTAGTATGTTGTAGCTGCATACTCCTGGTCTCAATAAGCTTTGTACATGTATATTTTTTGGCCAAGACTCCTTAAAGGGATACTCTGCCGAAGAATGAAAATTCTGCAATGAATTACTCATCCTCAAGTCGTTCAACAACCATAGGACATCTGTTCATCTTTGGAATACAAATTAAGATAGTTTTGAAGAGGTCCGGGAGCTTTCTGACTCCCCCGTAGACTGCAATCCAACTGACTTTCAAAGCACAGAAAGTGAGTAAAGACATCGTTGGAATTGTCCATGTCATTCCAGGGGTTCAGCCTTAAAGGTACAGTTTGTAACAATTTTGAAGTAGAATATCCAAAAACCACCTGTTATATATTTTATTCAGCTGAGTACTTACAATATCTCAAACAATGTTTCCAACTACTTGTAAATCGTGAGAAAATCGCCATTCTAAACAGTGACACAGGGCTGTGCAGTCGCCTGCCAATGGCGTCATATCCACTTTACCCTTTGTTACCGCCTTTACTGACGTAGAAACCTGAATGACAACAGTGTCGTGGACAAATGCGAAAGTAGTGTGTAGCATCTAGCACGCCACTAGCTTGTTTCGAGTAGTCACTTATTTATGGACCACAATTATACGCAACATTTATAAAACTTTATTACTTTACCTCATCCGCTAATATGATTTCTCTTTCCCGTCTGATTGATGGCCATCAACGGTGGAGTTGAAGACAACAGATCCCATCATTCCATGCTCCTTCACAGCATCATCAAGCTACGCCATTGTTGTTGTTTTGATCGTGCGCCCTCTAGCGGCGTTTTTTTTACAAACTGTAGTGTTATCTATGTAAAGCGACGAGGATACTTTTTGTGCGCAAACAATTAAAAATATGTCCAATGCGTGTTCATGAGAGCACGGCGACGCGGTGACAGTGCATCCAGGGTAAGCATCGCACGACCCATACGTGTCATAACCACACGAACCACTGGAGTGACATGGACTATTTCAATAATGTAGTTACTCACTTTCTGCGCTTTGAAAGTCAGTTGCGTTGCAGTCTATGGGGGAGTCAGAAAGCTCCTGGATCTTAATTTGCATTCCGAAGACGAACGGATGGCCTAGGTTTGTCAAACGACTTGAGGAGTAATTCATGGAAGAAAATTCATTTTTTGGCAGAGTATGCCATTAAATTCTTGTCAAAGCTGAGCTTCAGCTTACACTCCAAGCAGAACTATGCAATATGTATACAAAGTCATTAATGAGTCCAAAAATATTTGAATAGAACAAAGACCTAAGTTCCCCCAAGTTGGACATCTCTTTTGGTCACAGCTGTACAAGGCCAAGCTGTCTCAGTAAATGATAATAAATAAATAAGCCACTAAGAGGCTGTGTGTTCTTTGATTAAACCATTGAAAATGTTTGTTTATGGGAGCAACACAAAGTTCAGTATTAATGATGATAATCAGAAAATACATATTTTTTAATGTGGAAAGCAGTGTGAGTTGAGGAACTCCGATTCTGTTTGGGAAAAGGATGGAGAGAGATGCAGCAAAACGTGTACCGTAACACTGCCGGATGGCTCCAGTTGCTGTGTTCCTCTACGGCAGGGTGCTTCCATCAGGCAGGTTCTGCTGGAGCTCTGTCAAACACAGCACATCAACCTGGCTGCTGTCGACCTTTTCCTCACAGGAGGAGAGAAGGTAGAGAGGGACATTAGACCTTTATGAGTTTTTAACTCCTTTATGTATATTTTGTAAATGTGATGTCTGCCTGTTTACTCCATTGGTCCTTGTTTAGCCTTTGGTGTTGGACCAAGAAAGTATTACCCTTAGTTCCCGAAACCTTCGCCTTGAGAAGCGCACTTTGTTCAGGTACATTTTCTTTAAATTTAACTCAATTGTGAAGTCTCTTTCATGCAAACATTGTGACTTGATTGACGGTGTCTTAAATAGTTATGTCCTGTCTGCTATTTTCAGACTGGACCTGGTACCCATTAACAGATCGGTTGGATTGAAAGCAAAACCAACAAAACCTGTGACGGAGGTTCTGCGACCTGTGGTAGCCAAGTATGGACTCCACCTTGGAGATTTGGTGGCCAGAATAGTAAGTTATTGCTGGTAACCTTGGTTACTTATGGTTGGATCTACTGTATATTTGCAATGTTTACTGTACATATGTCAGATATGCGCCTCCACACCAAACACCCGCAGGACACGGTTCTGTCAGGACTGTCCAATGAGTTAGAAAACTTGAGACCAGAAGGACCGAGTCCTGACAGAACCCCCGCCCCAAGAAACGCCTCACGGCGTTTCAAGGGAGAAAACCTCCGCGGGAGTGAACAGAAGAACACACAGACAAACACCACAAAGACAACACAAACCAAACCAAAGGGAGCATAAGGGCAGCAATTAAAGGACTGGGGTGTGCCAATAAAAATAATAAACACGGGAGGGGGGCGTGGGAACACAAGAGTTCAAAGGAGGAAGTCCAAAAGTGTTGGGACAAGGGGGGACAGTCTTAGTCCGTGGGGACGCTCGAGAGCGCGGAGTCCCGGGGAAATTGGTAGGGGAAGTCCTGGGGGGAACTGCCGGCCGTATGGCCGGGTCGGAACATGTCTGTGAGACCGGCTGTAAGGCCGGCTGAATCTCTGGCGAGAGGGCTGGCAGAGTCATCGGCTGAAGAGCCGGCGGAGACTGGGACGCCGGCTGAGTCACCGGCTGAGACGCCGGCTGGAGTACCGGCTGGGATGCTGGCTGGGAGGCCGGCTGGAAAGCCGACTGAGTCACCGGCTGGAAGGCCGGCTGAATCTCCGGCGAGAGGGCCGGCAGAGTCATCGGCTGAAGAGCCGGCGGAAACGCCGTCTGGAAAGCGGGCTGAGATGCTGGCTGAGACACCGGCTGGGACGCCAGCTGGAGTACCGGCTGGGACGCTGGTTGCACCGGCTGGGACGCCGGCTGGAGTACAGGCAAGGACACTGGCTGGGACGCCAGCTGCACCGGCTCGGACGCCGGCTGCTGCGGCTGGGACGGACCTCGTGCTGCTCGCGGTTGCCTCTTTTTCCTCAGCCGAGCCACCCGCCCGGTGGTCGGCTGAAGGAACGAGGTGAAAGCTGGGGCTGGCTCTGGGTTAGAGGCCTCAGAGGAAGACCCCCAAGACTCCCGCCTTCCCCGTTTCTCACCGAGGCTGGTGGGTGGTGGTGAGACCGCTGAGGGAGCACCGAGGCCCAGGACCCCGAGCTGCACGACACCACCCTCTGGAATCGCCGCCAGTCCCGAGGGAGACTCCGCCATGGATGATCCCCTGGAGTGCTCACGCTCCATAGCGCATCCGAGCTGATCGACGAAGCTCAGGGGACTCATCCTGCGCATCTCGGCAGATGGAACGGCTCGTCGAGACAGCTGTTGAATATCACCTTCAGCTCCCTCTCGTTGAACCCCGAGTAGCGCGCAGTTGATAGAAAGTTCATTGTGAAGTCCTTTACCGGGGTCCCTCCTTGGCGAAAGCCGAATAGTGCGTGAGCCTGGATGGATTGTTCAACCTCCATGGAGCTGCCTGCTGGGTTCTTCTTTGGTCGGTTCATTCTGTCACGAAATGGTCAGGCCGAACCCAGATGCAGGCAGGCGATGAAGAGGTTAACTCAAAAAATATTTATTAAACAATAAAACAAACAACCCGCGATGGGGGAACAAACACTATAAACAAAACCTATTCAAAAAGACAAACAAAAACTTCCCGCAATGGGGCAAAATGAGAACTAAAACTAATGAACAAACCAAACTCACATACACGGACAAGGCAGGGCAATGCAGGGACACGAGAATTACAAGAACAAGGACTTCTAAACAGCACTGAGAAACATAGAACAATGAACCGACAAAAATTTGAGACTGATGGAAGCATTAAATAGGGAGGCACTACAGAGGATAATTACAGAGATGAGGGACAGGTGACGAGGATAAAACAATCATGGAAAGATTACGGGAAACAAGAGGGCGGGGCTAGGAGACAAGACCGGAGGACAAGTGGCGCACAATAACAAAATCCACGCGCCTCCACACCAAACACCCGCAGGACACGGTTCTGTCAGGACTGTCCAATGAGTTAGAAAACTCGAGACCAGAAGGACCGAGTCCTGACACAAATGTGCACCTGATGAACAGCTGTTACAGGGTGTGGAGTTATGTGGTATATAAGGCACTCTGACTCTCCGCTGCAGTTTTCCCCCTTTTAAACATTAAACGGTGGTCAAAGCCAGTCCTCTGAGTCAGCCTTCAGAAGTTAATAGAATACAGCACTAAGCAGAGATTAGAAACGAATGCCTTACAGGAAGCCAAAACCACTTAGCTCTACATCTGGTTTATTTTTACCCAGTGGTCTATGAACATATATCTAAGTGCACAGATCTTAAGCAATAACTTAAAACCATATTAAGCAGATCAATGTGAACATACTGTGTTGGACTAAATTGTCCTTACTGTGTTAGTAGCCCATATGAAGCTAAGATGTTAAAGTGGCAGTCCAGAAGCTTGGCCTTGGGTTACCTGTTCAGCGAATAAAGCCATCGCCGTGATCCTTTTGGATGTTGGAGAAAACTCTCAAAATCCCTGTCGATATTACCTCTTGCTTTACATGGTGCTGTCACTTTTGCTTTGACTGCAGGCTCTCCGTAGCATGAGGTTACTTTGTTATTACAACAGGGGATTCCTCAGATAAAATAGTCTGAATTTAATAAATTGCGATGTTTACATGACATTCCCCAGATGATCGCTTTTTAAAACATTCCAGATTAAACACAGCCATCTAGATAACATTTTAAATTCTAAGCTTAAACAACTCTCCGCTTTTCGCAGCACCGCAGTCTCCACACACGTGATGAACTGGCCGGTTCCTCTCCTTTGTAGTTACTGACCTGGCCATGGAAAATTATAAATCATTATTATAAGCTTACCGTTGTGAATTGGTGTAAGATAAGCCAATCATTTTGAACACTGATCTGTCTATGTATTTGATCAATAATTGATTTCTGTTTATTATTAACCCAAAAAAGTTACAAAGTGGTGCTTTAAATTGAACAAGGAGGCCAATACTAATCAACATGAAAGTCAACATGAAATTTAAATGTGTCCTATCCTTAATACCACATTCCTGAATGTGTTTCGAATGCTCTTTTTATGCTGAATTTGTTTAAAATTATACTTTGAAATCGTTCTTGTGTTAAGAGTGGAGAGATGGACATTCTTGATCTCGGAGTGCCAATATCCAACCTTGATGGCCTACGAGTTGTGCTAGAGAGGGCTGATCCAGCCAAAGGTCAATTCAATCCAATTCAGTTCGATTTGATTTGATTTCTTTTTTTTTCTTGTTACCGTGTTCTCTCTGCTAATATTAAGTAATTTTGTGCAAGGTTGCTTCAACATTCTTTTGTGTAACTATTTTGTTGTACTCCTCCAACAGACAAATCTAAAACACCCAATTCTAAAATGCCAGCAGCCAAGAAAGACCTGACAAGAGAGGTGATATTAAGTTACTGAAACTGTGAGATGGCTTGTCTGACTCATACCTCTAAATGACTCATGTGAATGTGCTTGCTTTTATGTGGTGTTTTGTTTGTTTTAAGTTTTTGTGTGATCTACATGTTGTGCAAAGTTGTGAAACTGCTGAACATGGAATGTCTTTTTAGATATCAGTACTATCGGATCATTTATAATTAATAATTTGTCCATTTCAGTAAAGCCAACTTATAATGACAATTTGGTGTTAATTCACTCCCCCTCAGGCCATCCAAGATGTAGGTGACATTGTTTCTTCAGTAGAAAAGTAAAATTTCAGGTCTTTAAAAGTGCAAAAACAAGTTAGAGGCAACACACTATAAATCTTGACATCTAACAAAGCAAAACAATTGATTTGTTCAAAAAGGTGAACATTGTTAACAACATTATCACAAGCAACTTATAACCTCAGCCAAGCTGTATATCTCTAAGTCAGTGGTTCACAAAGTGGGGTTCTCAAAGCATATGGGGGGGGGGGGGGGGGGGGGGGGGGGGGGGGGGGGGGAATTAAATATAAATTTAAGGGGCAACAGGCAAGGCAGGGGAGGGAGGCGGGGGGGGGGGGTTGAGGGTGGTGGGGGCTGCGCAGGTGATCAGCACTACAAGATAAAGTATAATACACCATCAAACTGAGAAAAGCTATCACAAGCCTGGAATCCGATAGCGAATAGATGGAATAGTATTTCCGCTATATTAATTTTTCTGTTGCATGCCGCCAATCCTCCATGCCACGGCTGCAGCTTCTCTGACTGATGCAGTGTTTCCCATTCATTCCTAATTTGTCCCACCAGTGTTACTAAGTTGGTCTTGCTTTTCCGGCGGAGGGATCTCCTCTCTCCCCGTCTACTGTATGCAATAAGCGGCAGTTAGAAACATCACATTTAGTTCACTGTACAGCGACTGGCTCGTGAATGAAAGAGTACAAAACAATGTTTACAAATCCATTCACTGTTACAGACTGTTTGAATAGAGACACATATTAATAAGCATACTCCTTCCACCTGGAGGCAGAAACAAACGGACTGAGAGAGGCGACAGAGTGTGGGGCCACGGTTTTTTAAACTGCTTTAAAGTGGGACGTGACCGAAAAAGTTTAAGTACCACTGCTCTAAGTATATCGTCTTTGTTACGGATGTAACCTCAGTTCCCTGATGGAGGGAATGAGACGTTGTGTCGAGCCGACAGATGGGGTTCGCTCTTGAGAACCTATCAGCTTCTGACTAGTTTAGAAAAGGCCAAGGAAATTGGCGAATTAAATTTGCATGCCGGACACAACGTCTCGTTCCATCCATCAGGGAACTGAGGTTACATCCGTAACCAAGATGTTCCCTTTCTGTCAGTCTCTCGACAGTTGTGTCGAGCCGACAGATGGGGTTCCTATGGAAAATGCCACAGCGCTGTGCCAATCTCTAGCGGAGCGACGCTGACTGGCCTGGGCAAGTCAGGTGTGAGCGCTAGCGCGAAATTGTGACCGTCCAGTGGAGAGGTAGGGGGTCCCAGAGCTTTTTGGAAAAAGGTGGGAAGCCCCTGCCACCGGCCGTCACGGGCGGAGGCCTTGATTCTCTAACAGCGAGAAGCCGCCCGGCACCGTAAGGGCCACTGGGTAAGCATTAATCCCCCCGGGGGAAAAATGCTACAGAGAGCACTATCCTACCATAGAGAGGAATTAGTGCAGACACCACATGGTCTCACCATCAGGGGAGAACTCATGGGAAAACGTGCAGACTGAAGGGGTTGGACTGAAGGACCTGAAGGTGGACCTCCCTAGGACCTAGGGAGGTCATGGGTTGCCGAGGTGGGAACCATTCATGAGGATACATCAGATGGAACCGCCCACGGGGGGGGGGGTTACCACGTCTGGAGCACTAGGTCCAATTAGAGCTATCTGGTAGATAACTCAACTGTTCCCCGGCCTAAGGGGCAGGGCTGCTCTGCCCAGCCTGCCCCCAGGAAGGTGCTAGTGATGGATGGAATGCCTGTTCTTTACCCAGTGGGGAAAGAAGGGAGGCGTAAATAGCCGCTGATCCCCCTAGAGGAAGGGGGAAGGGCTTTCGCAGGCGTACGCCCTACCTGCTGCCAGTCCTACACATTGCCCTGCAGGACGCGGGCTGACACTGGTTCCACGCGTAGGTATTAGAACCTCGTCAAGGTGTTGGGCGTAGCTCAACCCACAGTGCCGTGTTTACCGGAAGTGCAGGAGGAACTTTGTAAAACCTGGAATGCCCTTTCCCGGCACGTTTCACGTCAAACAAAGTTCTGTCACCCTCTCTTCCCTCGAGGTTGATACAGCTGGAGGATACGTCAGGGGGCTCAACCTAGACTCCCGTCCAAAGCATGTGGTGTCTCGGCATCTCTGGTGTCGAGAGTTTACATTGCGGCGGACCAAGCTGCCTCCTCTCTCCACGCTATGGCTCCTGCCAGGCCAGGGCGTTGAGAGAGCTCCACGAGGGTAAGACCGACCCAGCGCTTATGCAGGAACTCCGCGCCGCCACAGACCTCGCTCTACGGACGACCAAGGTGACCACGCGGGCCCTGGGTCGGACGATGTCCACACTTGTGGTCCATGAGAAACTCCTCTGGCCGATCCTTGCACAGATGAGTAACGCTGAGAAGGTCCGCTTTCTCGACGCACCTGTCTCGCAAGGGGGGGCTGGTTGGTGTTACTGTCGAGCCGCAGCGGCCCCGCTCACCCCCGCCTGTCGGGGGGGGGGCGCGAGACCCGCACGCGGCCTCCCCCGGAGGGTTCTCGACAGTAAGAAGCAGTCCTCCGTGCCGCAACTCGGCCGTTGAGTCCCGTGCACTGTCTGCTTCCCGGCAGCCCTGGTCCTCTTCGATGCCCTCCAGCTCTGGCGCCCCCCACTCAGGCGGCCCCCCTGGAGGAGACAGCGAAGAGGAGACCATCGCCCCATCAGCAGCCGCGGCGAAGCGACTGTCATGGGAAGACCTCAGGGGGATCGAGGCTACCATTGGGCCCGACCCCAGCCACATCGCTGGGAAGTCGGATAGGGACGGATCCTGCCCCGTCTCTCCATCTGCTGGCCCCCTCCGGGGGGCTAGCGCCCACTTACTCTCAAAAAAGGAGAGTTTCCTCTCTCTGGGTTATCACAGCCGCTCTCACCCTCTGCACGACGGTGAACGGCAAACTCGACGTTGCGTCATGGCGAGGCGCAATGTCGAGTATAAGCACCAGCCCTCAGCACTCTCAGTCAGACAGTGCGTTGAGCTGCGCAGTCGCCAGGCAGGAAAAACAGCAGAGCCGATCTCCTCCCCGGGGGACCTCCCCTGGCAAGGAATCCGTACTGCTAGCCATCGAACCACCCCCGGGTGGACGATGAAAAAGATCGTACCTTAGTCCCCGTCTCATTCTGGGAGCCTGTCTGGCTTCCCAGGCTGTCAGACTGGTTAGGGAAGACGATCCGTCTCGGCTACGCGATCCAGTCGCCTCACGCCCGCCAAGTTCAGCATCCGATATACCTCAGTCAGAGGTTTGGATGTTCCCGTACTTCGGGCCGAGGTCGCCACCCTTCTGGTGAAGGGAGTGATCGAGCCCGTCTCACCAGCCGAGATGTTCAACGGGTTTTACAGCCTGTACTTCATTGTCCCCAAGAAAGGCGGGGGGTTGCGCCCTATCTTGGGTCTGTGTGTTCTGAACAGGCACCTACACAATAGCTGCCTTTCAGGTTGATCACGCAGAAGCGCATCCTGACGTCCGTCAGGTGTCAGGACTGGTTCATGGCAATCGACCTGAAGGACGCGTACTTCACGTCTCGATCCTCCCACGACATCGGCCGTTCCGACGGTTCGCGTTTGAGGGATGGGCATATCAGTACAGGGTCCTCCCCTTCGGTCTGTCCCTGTCTCCACGAGTCTTTACGAAGGTCGTGGAAGCCGCCACGAAGGTGTGCGGGTACTAACTATCTCGACGACTGGCTCAAGTTTTGGCACACTCTCGAGATCTGTTGTGTACACACAGGGACCTGGTGCTCCGGCACCTAGATCGGTGGGGCTACAGGTCAACTGAGAAAAGAGCAAGCTCTCCCCGGTGCAGAGCATCCTCTTTCTCGGTATGGAACTCGACTCTGTCCTCACGAGCGGCCCCACTCACCCCCCGGGGGGGGGCGCGAGACCCGTGACGAGGAAGCCCGCACCCTCGCGGCCTCCCAGAGGCAGCGCGACTGACTAGTGCACCCGATCAGTGTTGAACTGCCTGAAGATCAGACAGTCAGCGGTCCCCCTGTAACAAGAGGCTCCTGGGATACATGTCATCCTCGGCGGGGGTGGTCCACCTCGGGTCAATGCACATACGACCGCTCCAACACTGGCTGCAGAGTCAAGTTCCTTGGAGAGCGTGGCACACCGGCAGCAGGCGTATGGTCACACGCTTTTCTGCCGACACACCCTAACCCCCTGGTCTCCATGACCTTCTTGCGGACAGGGATCCCTTTTGGGATGCCTTCCTGCAAGGTTGGGGTGCCGTGTGCAACGGGCAAGCACTGTCGGGGCGGTGGACGGGCCCCCGCCTGCGTTGGCATTCAACTGCCTAGAGTTGTTGGTTGTGATACTTGCATTGAGGAGGCTACTACCTCTCGTGCAGGGAAGCATGTGCTGGTCCGGTCGGACAGCACAGCTGCTGTGGCGTATTCTTTCACTCACAGCAGCTAACATGACTCGCCCGACGCCTCCTCCTCTGGAGTCAGCAGGTGATCAGCTCCCTGCGAGCCACACACATCCCAGGCGTCCTGAATCAGACAGCCGATGCGCTCTCTCGTCAGTCGACGCCTCGCGGAGAGTGGCGACTCCCTCCCCGTGCAGCCGGCTCAATTGGGGGCAGTTCGGCCAGGCACAGGTGGTCCTGTTGCCTCCCCGGACTCCACCCATTGTCCGCTTTGGTACTCCCTGTCCGAGGTACCCTCGGCACGGATGCCCTTGCGCACAGCTGGCCGCGGGACAAGCGGAAGTACGCTTCCCCCCAGTGAGCCTCATTACACAGGTCTTGTGCAAGGCCAGGGAAGAGGAGAATCAAGTGGTACTAGTTACGCCCCTTTGGCCTAACCAGGACTTACAACAATTCCCCCCTGGCCGCCCCCCTGGCGAACGGCTTCCCCAGGGGAAGGGGCACGTTATGGCATCCCAGGCAAAACCTGGTCTCCATGTCTGGACGGGACGAGGAGATCCCGCTAGGGCTAGGGCTTCGTCCACTGTGCGGCTATACGCCCATAGGTGGCGCCTCTTCTCGTCCTGGTGCTCTTCTCAGTGAGAAGACCCGCGGAGTTGCTCGGTCGGGTACGAGCTGTCCCGTCCTCAAGAGAGACGGGGGAGTAACCTCTCCCTCTCCACACTGGGAATGTATGTAGCCGCTACGGCCGCTCATCATGACCCAAGTGCTGGGTAGCCTCTGGGACAGCACGACCTGGTCATTAGGTTCCTAAGGGGTGCGAGAGGGTGACCACCTTACCCGCGCTCCGTACCCTCTTGCGACCTAGGTGGCGGGCCTCAAGAGGCCCCGCCCCCTTCGAGCCTCTCGGGGGTTGCCGCTCTTTCTCAGTCTTGATAAAGACGGCTTTCCGCATGGCGCTCACCTCCAAGAGGGTAGGGGATCTATAAGCACCCTTCGTGTCCACAGATTGCCTAGAACTCGGGGCCGGGATTCTCACGTTATCTTGAGACCCCGCCCCGGCTACGTGCCCAAGGTTCCCACCACTCTCCCGAGAGACTAGGGGACCGGGGAGGAAGACCCAACCCACCCGTGTTGTGTCCAGTACGCGCACGGCACCTCTACTTGGACCGCACGCAGAGCCCAGAAGCTCTGAGCAGCTCTTTGTCTGTTTTGGAGGTCAGCAGGAGTAATACCTACGCGCGGAACCGGTGTCAGCCCGCATCCTGGCAAGGTGTGGGACCGGCAGCCGGTAGGACGTACGCCTGCTGAAGCCCTTCCCCCTCCGGGGGGAGCAGTGGCGATCCCGCCTCACTTCTTTCCCCTCGGGTAAAGAGCAGGCATTCCATCCATCACTAATCACCCTTCCAGGGGACAGGCTGGGCAGAGCAGCCCTGCCCCCTTAGGCCGGGGTACAGTTGAGTTATCTCCCACATAGCTCTAACCGGACCTAGTGCTCCAGACGTGGTAACCCCCCCTCCGTGGGCTGTTCCGTCTGATGTATCCTCATGAATGGTTCCCACCTTGGCAACCCATGACCTCCCCAGGTGAACTCCCACCTTGCGGTTAACTCCTGCAGTCCGCACTTTCCTCCCATGAGTTCTCCCCTGATGGTGAGAGCATGTGGTGTCTCCACTAATTCCTCCCTACGGTAGGTAGTGGCCTCTGCAGCGTTTTTCCCCCAGGGGGGAATAATGCTTACCCAGTGGCCCGTACGGTGCCGGGCGGCTTCTCGCCATTTAGAGAACTAGGCCTCCGCCCGTGACGGCCGGTGATAGGGGCTTCCCAACTTTGTGTAAAGCTCTGGGTCCCCCTACCTCTCCACTGGAGGGTCATAATTTCGCGTTAGCGTCTTCGTCTGACTCGCCTAGGCCAGTCAACGTCGCTCCGCAGAGATTGTGACCCGGCTCAGTGCTGTGGCGTTTTCCATAGGAACCCCATTCTGTCGGTTCGACACAACGTCGAGAGACCGACAGAAAGGGAACGTCTTGGTTACGGATGTAACCTCGGTTCCCTGATGGAGGGAACGAGACGTTGTGTCCCTCATGCCACAACACTGGCCGCCCACCCCAGCGGTCGGGGGAGGATGCTTTAGGCTCCTCAGACCAACAGGTGAATGAATGAGCACGCCGGCTTCCCTCTTATACCCGGACATCCGGGGAGGAGCCCGGCATGCAAATTTCATCGGCCAATTTTCATTGGCCTTTTCTAAATACTCAGAAGATGATAGGTTCTCAAGACAAACCCCATTCTGTCGGTTCGACACAACGTCTCGTTCCCTCCATCAGGGAACCGAGGTTACATCCGTAACCAAGACGACTTGCATTTTACGAAACACCAAGGACTACTAATTCAGCTAAAAATGTAACTGTTCTACTGAGGAAACAATGTCACTGAGAAAGTGACATTTTCAATTTCTGGTAAACTAACTCTTTAAACTTTATAAACATAATTCTATAAGACAATCAGCCCAGGATTCACTTATCCTATATCTATCTTTGCTGCATTTCTAGAGACACAACAGCTCAAAGTGGAAACTGTTGAAAGGAGTTGGTGATGACAAACATCCTCGGCCAGGAGCGTCAGAGAGAAAGAAAGGCAAAAACAATCACCTAGATGAAACTGAGGGTAAATATTTGTCCTCTGATGCTGTTGAACATTTTCATTAGACAGCTCTTTGGAATACTTGGTTTATGAACTGGTTTAGATTGGTTAAATATTTTTGTATAATGAACTGTACAATTCCACAAAGTTAATTGGTATAATGTGTTCTTACTGTTTAACTCCCTCTTTTTCCTAGAATTGTTTGAGTTGCTCAGTCGTGCTCAGAGCAGTCGCGTCGATGACCAAAGAGGCTTGCTGAGAAAAGAAGACCTTGTGCTTCCTGACTTTCTCTGCATAAACCCGTATTCTGAACCCCAACCTCACTGCTGTTCCACTCCCACCTCTCACAAACCCGGCCATACCACCACCATTACTCTTCCCCAACACCCCAAACCCAGTTCTTCTAATAGACATCCCCACTCACCCACCCATGAATCGCCCCCTTTCACTACCCCTCTCTCCCCCATCTCACGCTCCTTCTGTCCTCAGAATCAAGATGAGGAAGGGCTGGGCAATCTGACTCTGGTGGGGGAGGGGGATATCACCAGCCCAAACTCCACCCTGCTTCCACCTCCACTAAGCTCTCCGCCCCCTAATGAGGGCAGCCTGTCTGAGGCCAACTTCACTCCACCACCTTGTGTACACAGACAACCAAGCCCAGGTATTTCTCCCACCTGACTAGCCGTGAGTATTTTTGTTTGCGTATGGTGGGTGGTGGTTTTAAATGGATTAGTAGAATATTAAAAAACACCCCAAATTCTCCTGTGCTTTCATATGTACTTTTCAAGTGTGGTAGGTCATTCGGGTGTTCTGAACAAATTTGCTTATTGTGCACTAAATACCGGTCCTTTCATATATATGCATGGCAGGTAAAAAAAGCAAATTTATCCCAACTCAAAATCTCAATAGCTCATTTCCCTTAAGTAAAAATTCAAAATGTAAATAACTTGTGTTACAGATGTAGTATTTTTGTGATGAATGTTTTAATATAAAAGAATGGTCTTTCCTTCAGGAGACAATATTTGTATAAAAAAGATGGTAGATTATTTTGTGACGTAAATTAATTATTGGAATTATTTGACAGTGTTCATATACAGTAGGTGTATTAAGGATGTGTTTTTTTACTGTGCTTTGAGGGGTTGTACATTAAGCTTTGTTCAGTGTTGCTCATTTTAAAGACCTGTTTCTCATATATTTGTTTCGTTTTTAATACTGTCTGTGGAAGGGTGCCCCTAACCATCTAATTACTGGCAATGCTATTCAACAATGCTGAATCTAAAGATAGTATTTCACAATATCATTGTGAATGAAAACATTTTAATATTTGAGAGCTATACTTTTGTACTCTAAAATCACACAAATCACATTGTTGGAATGCTTTTTCCTCTCTTCTTGAGTCCTTTGTAGTTGAACATGTTTAGTCTGTGTGAATCTCATTAGATTTAATAAATGCTATAGTAAAATCACACTAGACTTGCCTGTGATTGTGTCCGACATCCTTGCACCTCTGCTACTTTCTTACTTTCCTTATTTTATCATCTTATGCACTTTTCTACCCTGCTTCCTGTTTTTTAGTCCATGCTAGCTTGAATTGCATTTTATACAAAGACGCTCACTGATCAAAGTGTCTGCAGTGATTAAATAAGATGTTCGGATATTGCTAATGAGATTATATGTTGATTTGCATGTTTTTGCACAATAGTAATAATTTCAACAGTATGAAACTGCTAAAATAATGCACAAGTGTTCACACTTCTTTTTGACTCATTTAAACCATACATTTTTGCATTAACCATTAAACTAAGGATGTATACAAAAATAAAAACACACTTTCTCAGAGTATGTTCACACGATAAAAAAATGGAAAAGTTTTTCCTTTGTGTTTTTGAAAAATTTCACGTACACACGATAGCGTTATCAAAACGATCTGCATTTACATGGATCCGAGAAAACAAATAAAAACGATGTATTATGCATGGATGGCGCTGTTGCACTATAAAGAAACCGTACGTACTTACGCACATCCGTGTACACTGTTTTAATCTAAAAAGCGCTTTTAATACACTTTGTCGGCGTGCATGTGTGTTTATAGCAGTGTGCATATTAATAGTCTCTGCTGGTTGTAGTGGTGCAGTAAATGTACTTTTTTGCTGGAGAAACGATAATAAGTATGTCACGCGGCACAAACATGCAGCATGGAGGCCGCCATTATTGTTTGGGGAATACTCGCGCATGCCTACCTACAGACTGAACGTGTAAAATGCATGCGTATGACGTCATCGTTTTTGTAAAACGCTGCCTTCAGACTTTGCACAGAAACGATAATGCCGAAAAAAATCAGTGATTCTCAACCTTTTCATTGTCGTGCCCCCCTGTAAACCCATTTTAAGAACTGGTGTCCTCCCCATACTGTACATTGAGGATAGATAAGATAATGTGTAAAATATGCCAGGGGGAGCGGCCAGGGGGGAGTTGTTGAACCAAGTCTTGGTTAGGCCAAAGGGGGCGTAACTAGTACCACTTGATGCTCCTCTTCCCTGGCCTTGCACAGGACCTGTGCAATGAGGCTCACTGGGGGTAAGCGTACTTCCGCTTGTCCTGCGGCCAGCTGTGCGCAAGGGCATCCGTGCCAAGGGTTGCCTCGGACAGGGAGTACCAAAGCGGACAATGGGTGGAGTCCGGGGAGGCAACAGGACCACCTGTGCCTGGCCGAACCTCTCCCAAATGAGCTGTCTGCGCGGGGATGGAGTCGCCACTCTCCGCGAGGCGTCGACTGACAAGAGAGCGCATCAGCTGTCTGGTTCAGGACGCCTGTGATGTGTGTGGCTCGCAGCGAACTGATCACCTGCTGACTCCAGAGGAGGAGGCACCGGGCGAGTCATGTTAGTTGCCGTGAGCGAATCCAATGATATACGCCACAGCAGCTGTGCTGTCCGACCGGACTTGTGTTAGTAGCCTCCTCAATGCAAGTAGCACAACCAACAACTCTAGGCAGTTGAAATGCCAATGCAGGCGGGGGCCCGTCGACTGCCCCGACACTGCTTGCCCGTTGCACACGGCACCCCAACCCCAAGGAGGTCATAGAGACCAGGGGGTTAGGGTGTGTCGGCAGAAAAGCGTGTGACCATACGCCTGCTGCCGGTGTGCCACGCTCTCCAAGGAACTTGACTCTGTAGCCAGTGTTGGAGCGGTCGTATGTGCATCGACCCGAGGGGGACCACCCCCGCCGAGGATGCCATGTATCCCAGGAGCCTCTGAAATTGTTTCAGGGGGACCGCTGACTGTCTGAAAGCTTCAGGCAGTTCAACACTGATCGGGCGCGCTCTGTAGTCAGTCGCACTGCCTCTGGGAGGCCGCGTGGGTGCGGGCTTCCTCGTCGTGGGTCTCGCGCCCCCCGCGGGGGGTGAGCGGGGCCGCTCATGAGGACAGAGTCGAGTTCCCTACCGAGAAAGAGGATGCTCTGCACCGGGGAGAGC
The DNA here is from genome assembly GCF_024868665.1 of Triplophysa rosa. NCBI lineage: Eukaryota > Metazoa > Chordata > Actinopteri > Cypriniformes > Nemacheilidae > Triplophysa > Triplophysa rosa. The sequence continues at coordinate 17,980,174 of NC_079910.1, forward strand.
TTCCTCTTTTCTCAGTTGACCTGTAGCCCCACCGATCTAGGTGCCGGAGAACCAGGTCCCTGTGTGTACACAACAGATCTCGAGAGTGTGCCAAACTGAGCCAGTCGTCGAGATAGTTTAGTACCCGCACATCTCCTTCCATGAGGGGAAGGAGGGTGGCTTCCACGACCTTCGAAAAGACTCGTGGAGACAGGGACAGACCGAAGGGGAGGACCCTGTACTGATTTGCCCGTCCCTCGAACACGAACCGTCGGAACAGCCGATGTCGAGGGAGGATCGAGACATGAAGTACACGTCCTTCAGGTCGATTGCCATGCCAGTCCTGACACCTGACGGACGTCAGGATGCTCTTCTGCGTGATCAACCTGAAAGGCAGCTAATGTGTAGGTGCCTGTTCAGAACACACAGACCCAAGATAGGGCGCAACCCCCTGCCTTTCTTGGGGACAATGAAGTACATGCTGTAAAACCCGTTGAACATCTCGGCTGGTGAGACGGGCTCGATCACTCCCTTCACCAGAAGGGTGGCGACCTCGGCCTGAAGTACAGGAACATCCTAGCCTCTGACTGAGGAAACTTGGCGGGCGTGAGGCGACTGGATCGCATAGCCGAGACGGATCGTCTTCCCTAGCCAGCCTGACAGTCTGGGAAGCCGGACAGGCTCCCAGAATGAGACGGGGACTAAAGGTACGATCTTTTTCATCGTCCCCCCGGGGGGTGGTTCGATGGCTAGCAGTACGGATTCCTTGCCGGGGGAGGTCCCCCGGGGAGGAGATCGGCTCTGCTGTTTTTCCTGCCTGGCGACTGCGCAGCTCAACGCACTGTCTGACTGAGAGTGCTGACGGCTGATGTTTATACTCGACATTGCGCTTCGCCATGACGCAACGTCGAGTTTGCCGTTCACCATCGTGCAGAGGGTGGGAGCGGCTGTGATAACCCAGAGAGAGAGGAAACTCTCCTTTTTTGAGAGTAAGTGGGCGCTAGCCCCCCGGAGGGGGCCAGCAGATGGAGAGACGGGGCAGATCCGTCCCTATCCGACTTCCCAGCGATGTGGCTGGGGTCGGGCCCATTGGTAGCCTCGATCCCCCTGAGGTCTTCCCATGAGGGCCGCTTCACCGCGGCTGCTGATGGGGCGATGGTCTCCTCTTCGCTGTCTCCTCCAGGGCTGCTGGGAAGCAGACAGTGCACGGGACTTGACGGCCGAGTCGCGGCACGGAGCACTGCTTCTTTACTGTCGAGAACCCTCCGGGGGAGGCCGCGTGCGGGTCTCGCGCCCCCCCGACGGGTGGGGGTGAGCGGGGCCACTGCGGCTCGACAGTAACACCAACCAGGCCCCCCTTGCGAGACGGGTGCGTCGAGAAAGCGGACCTTCTCGGCGTTACTCATCTGTGCAAGGATCGGCCAGAGGAGTTTCTCATGGACCACAAGTGTGGACATCGTCCGACCCAGGGCCCGCGTGGTCACCTTGGTCGCCCGTAGAGCGAGGTCGGTGGCGGCGCGGAGTTCCTGCATAAGCGCTGGGTCGGTCTTACCCTCGTGGAGCTCTCTCAACGCTCTGGCCTGGCAGGAGCCATAGCGTGGAGAGAGGAGGCAGCTTGGTCCGCCGCAATGTAAGCTCTCGACACCAGAGATGCCGAGACACCACATGCTTTGGACGGGAGTCTAGGTCGAGCCCCCCCCCCAGGTGGCCGCCGCCTATGGGCACGAGTGCACCGCGGCAGCATACTCCACCTGGGGGACAACGACGTATCCTCCAGCTGTCTCAACCTCGAGGGAAGAGAGGGTGACTGAACTTTGTTTGACGTGAAACGTGCCAGAAAGGGGCGTTCCAGATCTTACTAAGTTCCTCATGCACTTCTGGTAAACACGGCACTGGGGGCGGGTGCGGCATGGAGCCGTGCTCAAACCCAAGGCGCCATGTAGCCAGCCGCGAGCGCCGGGATAGGCAGTGCGGGCACTGCAACCCAACACTCACGGCGGCGGGAAAGCATGGCTGACATTTCGACATCCGCTTTTTCCTGGGCTCGACCCCCCGAGGAAGGGAGCCCGTGGAATCGTCGGAGTCGGATGGCAGTACGTCACCCCCCGATGCTGCAAGAGACATCTCATCATCACGCATCGTGTCCGAATATGTGATTGCGGAATAAGACGGCGGACCGTCTCCTGGGGAACGGTCAGACGAGCGAGACGAGGTGAGAATGGTCCGTGAGCCAGTGGCTGGCGGATTATCGCTCACAGTAATCCTCATATCACCCTCGCTGCTTGCCGTAGCGGACGGCAGGGCCTTAGTCCTGCCGCCACGGAACGGGGAGCAAATGAGGTGGTGGCTGAGTCCTGTGGGAACACAGCCACCCGTGACGCAACGTCTGAATCATCACCGCCCGCAGTGCGGGCAGAACGTATCCACAACGTCTGCCCCAGCGTACTTGAAGCAGGCATCGTGTCCGTCCCCCTCCTCGATGAGTGTGTTGCACCCATGAGAACAGCGGGACATGCCACGCTGGAGAAATTTGCTCTTTTAGAAAGGAAATTTGCTCGAACACCTCCGGAACTGCCGAGACGCCCAGGGGAGAGTCACTGCAGGAAGGGACCGTCCGCTGTCCATGTCGTAGATTCCAGCAGAAAAATGATCACCAAAGATCGTAGAGAAGCTCATCAGATGCGTAGGCTCTGAAGAACAAAAGGTGAATGAATGAGCACGCCGGCTTCCCTCTTATACCCGGACATCCAGGGAGGGAGCCCGGCATGCAAATTTCATTCGCCAATTTTCATTGGCCTTTTCTAAATACTCAGAAGATGATAGGTTCTCAAGACAAACCCCATTCTGTCGGTTCGACACAACGTCGAGAGACCGACAGAAAGGGAACCGTAATGCCCCACCTGCAGTACCTCTGCGCCCCCCCGATTGAGAACCACTGGTGTAAATGAACAGCCAAAACACATAAAAAATTTCCTTTTTTAGTTGAAAACAGTCTTGTGTAAACGGCATCTAAGATGACTCCTGTACAGACAAAATTTTATAGTTAACCTTTCGCTTTGTTTTATTATAAATAGGACATACTGACATCTTGTGGTTATATGGCCATTACCAGGGCTGGCCTGGGAAGAAAAATCGGCCCTGGCATTTTTTGGCCCACATCGGCCCTCCACCATTTCTGTCGAAGGGGGGGAGGGTTTGTGCGCATGGGTAGGTTTGTCGACCTGTGGGGGGCGGGTGGCGCATGGTCAAGACTGTCGACGGGGGGATGCATACGTGTCTTTTGCATTCGCGTTGATGGCATTCGCATTGATAATACGTCCGTCAGAGCGGCCAAAGCGTTCGCCCCTGGCCATTACTTTGATGGGTTTTCCAAAAATAGTGGAAATGAATTCCCTTTTGCTCTCTGCTAGTAATGTTGAAGTTAAGTACTTACCAGTAATCAAAGCGACAATTCTTAAATTAAATCCATTCAAACCATTAATCAAAGCAACAATTTCAACAAATCCATTTAAGACACAATACTAACTAACTTGCCTCGATCTAGATCGCCATCTCTTTTTGAAACGTAAAATTGCAGGTTACCTGTGACGTCCTTATCTTTCCTATCATACCAGAAAGCTACAGTAAGTTATTAAATCATTATTATAAGTTTGCTGTTGCGAATCGGAGTAAGAAATAAAAAAATACTTCAATGCAGATTTCTTTTTGAACTCGGTGAATAACTGATATTTAATTATTAGAAAAGCAAGGATTGCAGCTTTAATTTCATGTTTATCCAGTATTCAAGTATTATGTATAGAATGAAATCACAATGTGACATACATGATCAAAAACCAAGGTGTAAATAATCAAGTGTTTATTATAATTTATAGTTAAAGGGATAGTTCACCACAATATGAAAATTCTGTCATCATTTACTTAATTTCAAACCTGTATGGCTTTCTTTCTTCTGCAAAACACAAAAGAAGTTATTTTGAAAAAAGTTGGTAACAGAAAACCATTGGTCCCTATTGACTTGCATTGGTTTTGTGTCCATACAATAGAAGTCAATGGGGACCAGTGGTTTTCAGTTACTAACTTTCTTCAAAACATATTCTTTTGTGTTTTGCAGAAAAAAGAAAGTCATACAAGTTTAAAATGATGAGGGTGAGTAAATGATGACAGACTTTTCATTTTGTGGTTAATTATCCCTTTAAAAGAGTTAAGTCTCAATTTTTCAATTTAGCCTAATCCTAACGATTCCCAATTGAACCATTATGCACATTTTTGATGTATGTGCCTGACTGACTTTTGTACAAACTCCTTGTTCAAGGTACAAAGGGAAGAAACGTATGCACTTCATCAGTCAACCATCAGGAGAAACAGTGTCCCAACTCAACAACCCAAGACAACTCTCCTGTGCTGGACAGTGGAGTCAATGTAGATGGGGTAACTTTGGAAGACAGTTTTGAGGGCTATGCAGCTGAGCTTCGACAGTACCAGAACAAAATGAGAAACTGCATTTACTCATCCATAGAACCGTCCTGCCCACTTAGCGACATGCTGGAAGTGAACGAGAGCGATACAGTGCAATATAAAGCGACATTTGTCTGACGGAAGGTGTTCTTTTTCCAGGTATAAGGAGCCAAAATGCATACATGTAAAATACTGTGTTAATAAAATGAAAGAGATTGTTCATTTATAACTTGTTATAATTATTCATACATACATTATCAATTTATAATAAATAAATGATGATAATTAAAATTACCGTATTTAATGTGTATGTCATAATGTATATCAAAAGATCAGAATCCTTAAGGTAAGTGCAAATGTTCTCAAATTGGAGCTTGAAATAATATTATATGTACTGATTTTGAATATTTAACCACCATTAAAAATTGACATGACAAATTGAAAATACTTATATTAGCCTGCATATGTAATAATTTATTAAACATCACATTCATAGCTTAGCATTATTTACAGAAAATACACATTCACAAATACATATTTAGATCATACAAATCTTCTGTATACAAACTTCTACATGAGACTAATATAGCAAAGTCATTTATCCAAATACACATAAAGAGGTCAAAGTAAGGCTATACAGTCTCAATTTACAAATTAAGAGCAATATTTAATCAAGAATAAAACTAGTGATGTTATTTTGTACCAACTGTGTACATACACACACACACACACACAATTTATGAAGATTTATTCACTGAATTTCAGGTGACTTTAAGGGACCAGCACAGTCAAAGACCTTTCTCTAGCATGAATAATAACGATCTTGACATTACCATTGAACATTTTCACTCCACCTTCTCGGAAACGCTAGACACAGTTGCTCCTCTGCGTTTAAAGGAGATTAAAAATGGCAGCCCAACACCGTGGTATAATGAACACACTCAGGCTCTAAAGAAAGCGGCCCGAAAAATGGAGCGCAACTTTAAGAAAACAAAATTAGAGGTATTTCGTACTGCATGGAAGGATAGTATTCGAAAATACAGGAAATCCCCAAAAACATCTAGATCCGCCTACTTTTCATCACTAATAGAAGAAAACCACAGTGGCTAAATTAACAAAAAATAAATTGTCAGCGACTTCTGATTCTGGATATCAGCATAGCAGTGATGAATTTATGAACTACTTCACAAATAAAATCAAAAATATTACAATGCAACCAGAAGTGAAACCCACTGAACAAACTAACCACAGCACCCCTAAGGAGAAATTGCAATTATTTTCCACCGTAGATCACAATGAACTGTCTAAAATCATTAGATCATCTAAATCAACAACATGCATGCTAGACCCTATACCTACAAATCTACTGAAAGAGATGCTCCCAGAAATTATAGATCCTCTTCTTAGCATTATTAACTCATCTCTGACATTAGGACATGTGCCTAAAGCATATAAGGTGGCTGTTATAAGGCCCCTTGTCAAAAAAGCCCAACTCGACCCTAGAGAACTAGTTAACTACAGGCCTATATCGAATCTACCTTTCATATCTTAAGTTCTGGAAAAAATAGTTTCAACTCAATTTTGTTCCTTCTTTCAAAGGAATGACATCAATTAAGATTTCTAGTCTGGATTTAGAGCACGTCACAGTACAGAGACAGCTTTGATCAGAGTTAAAAATGATCTGCTTTTGGCGTCTGACCGAGGTTTTATCTCGTTGTTGGTGCTGCTAGACCTTAGTGCTGCATTCGACACTATTGACCGCAGCACACTCCTACATAGACTCGAAAATGACGTCGGCATTAAGGGAATTGCTTTGAAATGGTTTAAATCTTATTTATCCGACCGTTTTCAATTTGAAGCAATAAACAATGAGGTGTCACGCTAATCGCAAGTCCAGTACAGTGTACCACAGGGCTCAGTCTTAGGGCCTCTGCTCTTCGCATTATACATGCTACCTCTAGGAGATATAATAAAGCGACACGGAGTTAGCTTTCACTGTTATGCTGATGATACTCAACTTTATATTTCCTCGAAACCTCATGAAACACAGCAGTTCCATCAAATGATGTAATGCATAGTCGATATAAAAACTGGATGAGTAACAACTTTTTATTACTAAACTCGGACAAAACAGAAGTGTTACTTATTGGACCGAAAACCACCATACATAACAACCAAGAATACTGCTTAACTATTGACGGGTTTTCCATAAAACCCTCGTGGTCAGCAAAGAATCTTGGCATTCTATTCGATAGTAATCTGTCATTTGAGAGCCATGTCGCAAACACCTGTAAAATTGCATTTTTCTATTTTAAGAATATATCTAAACTACGTCATATGCTGTCACTATCAGATGCAGGGAAGTTAATTCATGCATTCATGACATCAAGACTAGATTACTGTAATGCACTGGTGGTTGCCCTGCAGACTTATTACAAAAACTCCAACTGGTCCAAAACGCAGCAGCTCGAGTTCTTACACATACAAAAAAGTATGAGCATATTAGCCCGGTTCTGTCAACCTTGCACTGGTTACCTATAAAGCATCGCATTAACTTTAAAATCTTGCTTATTACCTATAAAGCCCTACATGATTTAGCTCCTCAGTACTTGAGTGAACTTCTCTTGTATTACAGTCCTTCACGTGCATTACGCTCTCAGGCGTCCTGTCAGTTGGTAAAACCTAGAATTTCAAAATTAAGTGCAGGTGGTAGATCCTTTTCCTATCTAGCGCCTAAACTTTGGAACAGTCTTCCCTGCACTGTCCGGGAGGCAGACACACTCTGTCAGTTTAAATCTAGACTAAAGACGCATCTTTTTAATCTTGCATACACTACACTTCCATAATATAAATCCTCTGAGGGTTTAGGCTGCATTAGTTAAATCAACCTGAACCAGGAACACTTCCAAACAACAACTGATGTATTGTTACATCAAAGAGTCCAGAACAGTACTCTACTCTCAGATGTCTTGTCTCATTGTTCCAAGGTTACCACAGCGGGCAGGATACATTTCATGCCCAGACCTGATGGTAGAGCGGAGAATGGGAAGCGGTGACCTGACAAGAGCTGAGATGATAGAGCTGGATAAAGAAAGACACGGTGACTTGACACGTCTTCAATACAAAATTTCAAATGCTATTAGATTATTAATGATTATTAATAATCTTAAATCTATAATTTACCTTATTACTAGATTTATTTATTTTTATTTAGCCTTGTTGTGCAAGCACTGTCGAGCTTGTGCAGAGGCTTCAGCTTTTGCCAGAGGGGAACTGGAATCCCCTGGTTGGGCCTGGGTTCTCCTGAGATTTTTTTTCTCCATTGGAGTTTTGGGTTCCTCGTCACTATTTGCATACTGTTTTGCACTGTTTGCCTGGCCGGGGGGCTGCTTTAGAATTAGAATTTTAGTTTTATTTAAATAATATTGCATATAGGAATTTATAGTCTGTTTAATATGTGACCTGTGTTTGTCTCTCCTTTATCTTAAATGTATGCTTTTCACTGTGTGTGTGCATGTGTGTCTGTGTGTGTGCATGCTTGTCTGTGTGCGCATCCGTGTGTGTGCGCATTTGTGTGTGTATCTATGTCTTTGTGTGTTAGTACGTGTGCATATTGTGTGTGTGGAGTGTTTTGTATGTGGTTGTGTCTGTCTTCTGTATTTTCTACTTTTTTTGGTTTTTACATGTATAACTTTCAATGTTTTGCTCATAGTCAATATGTCTCATGTACAGCTGCTTTGTAACAATTAAAATTGTAAAAAGCGCTATATAAATAAAGTTGACTTGACTTGTCTTTCAGGGTTGGAGATGAAGTTAAAATGAACTCCCAAAACTTATTGCCAGATTCTAGAAAATAAATTCTGGTACACAGTGGTACATGTAGAAGTTGTGCTGGTCCCTCGAGATTCACTAAAATGGGCCATTTTAAACCCTTGTTAACAATATTATATCACTTAAAAATGATAATATATCAAATTAATGGTAGTACACTGTAAAACCCGACAAGTTACGGTAACTCAAACCGTTTGAGGATATATAAATATGAGTATTGTGAACTCATTTACTTTGAGTTGAAACTTATATTTTACAAGCGTTTGTTTAGTAAATCATTAGAGTACACTCAACTTAAAGATTTTAAGTTTATTTCACTCAGTCATTTTGAATTCAGGTAATAAATCTAAATAAGTCTTAACAACTATATGATTACTTAAATGGTTTGAGGAAACCGATTGCCTTAAATGGTTTAAGTTCAACAAACTCAAAGTAATAACTAACATTGATACAAAGAAATGACGACAAAACAGGACGGTCCTCTTAAGTGTTTATTGAAATACAACATTTATTTTACAAGATGTTTTCAAACATATAACAAATCAGTGGGCTGTAGAGACAAAAATATAACAATCCAATCTTATCAGACTTTTCACCAAATACGTCAAAACGGCACAAACAAGGAAATGTTTAAAATGAGTGCAAAAAATGTTTGAACAAACAGTGCACTGACCCAAGACTTGGCAGACATCACCTTATCTTCAAATACAATCAAAACATCCACAGGTTTACTCTTCAGTGTTCAGTCTTCAATGATGGTGACTGCTGCCTTCTGCACCTGGTCAGGCTCCTTTTTCTAAATGCAGAGAAAAAACAGTGTATGAGGTAGTGTATGTCACTACATATCATAAAATACCCTCGTGAGGGTAGACACAATATCTAAGTTTTCACAAATGACAATAAAGGTGTTAAAGATTGGCATAGTGTTTAGGATGCGTGCCCATTTAAAACCCTCCAGTACTTTCATTTTCACAAAATATTCTCCAGAATATTCAAGGCTGTATCAGCTGAATGTTCCAGAGCTTAAATTGAATTTTTATTTTTAAGTGGACTGTCCATTTTAAGTGATAGTTCATCCAAAAATGTAAATTCTGTCATCATTTACTCGTTCTCTTGTCATTTCAATCCTGTGTGACTTTCTTTCTTCTGCAGAAAACAAAATAAGATATTTTGAAGAATGCGGCACCCATTCACTTGCACTGGAGAGAAAGAACATCATACAGGTTTGAAATGACAAGAGGGTGAGTAAATGGTGACAGAATTTACATTTTTGGGTGAACTATCACTTTAAGACAAACTCAAACTATACCCAAGCCGTGCAGTAATGCTAATGTCAGCAAAAAAAGTTTAAATGTTCTAAGTGAATATAATGTTGTGTCGTGTGTCTTGAAAACATCCACTCTCTCTTCAGATCTGCCAAAGTCATTGTGTGAATGACATCAATGCCATTTTTGTCCTAAAACACACAAAATTAACAAAACAATTGAATAATTGAACTCACAATTAAACAACATTTACTGACAGCTTATTTTTATAATTAATGAGAAATATTTCGACCACTACAAACTAGAGCTGCACGATTAACCGTTAAAAGATCGCGATCTGGATTCAAACACCCACGCGATCTCATTAATGAAAATCAACGATTCTCGTGTCTAATTTACCTCGGACTAAAATCATAATGCTTCAATATGTGCTGGTGCTGCCGCAGAAGCAGAGATAGCATTATTATCATAAAGTATGTAACGACGTCACAAACAGTCTTTTCAACAACACACTATCATTATTTCTGTGTCCAATGATCACAGAAGTATTGGGATTAAAGAGTTGCCAACTCACACGCATGAGACAAGTTCCTACACTGCCCAAATTAATCTCACACCAAAACAACAGACCAACATATAAAGTAAATACAGCCTGACAAAAAAACTGTTCTTATGAGTGTCTTTCTTACATTGTTCTGAATATGCTTCACATCTTAACTAGACAGGTTTGAAACGAAACTATCGATTGCAGACAGTTTGTAGAGCTGACAAATCCGAGTACGCGTTTATATCCGTCATTGCGGTAAAACACGTCATCAGAGTGTGTGGCGCTTATCACTGTATTTACGCTAATAGAGAAGCTTTTCATTAGAGCTATTAGAGCTTTTCATCAAGTTGCCAAAGTTATTTTAAACTGTTTACACGTGAGAATACTGCGTTGTTATTTTTATCAGTAGTGTCTTTCTTTAAAGACCCCTTCAAGCAGTCTGTAGATTATGGAAGCCCAATTCTGCCACGTGATAAAAAAATCAGGCTCTAAAAAGTCATAATTATGAGATACAAAATCGAAATTATGAGATAAAAAGTCATAATTATGAGATAAAAAGTCAAAATTATGAGATAAAAAGTCATAATCATGAGATAAAAAGTCAAAATTATGAGATAAAAAATCATAATTATGAGATGAAAAAAAATCGAAATTATGAGATACAAAAATCGAAATTATGAGATGAAAAGTCATAATTATGAGAAAAAAGTCAAAATTATGAGATAAAAAGTCATAATTATGAGATAAAAAGTCGAAATTATGAGATACAAAAATCGAAATTATGAGATAAAAAGTCATAATTATGAGATAAAAAGTCATAATTATGAGATTGAAAATCAAAATTACGAGATAAAAAAATCAAAATTATGAGACTGAAAATCATAATTATGAGATTAAAAAAACGAAATTATGAGATTGAAAATCGTAATTATGACATAAAAAATTGAAATTATGATTTAACATGCGCAGTGCAGGCAAGACACTGCACGCTTGCGACATCCGTTGCTTAATACGGTGTAAATATAAATAACTGTACATTTTTTATTTTATTTAATTAGGCTGGAACAAGCAACCTGATTCATTTGTTTTGAACTGATCCAAAGTCCCATTTTAGAAGCCTCATCAAACAGAAAAATTACTAAAATACTACAAATTGGCAGGCCACATTTTAGAATTATAGTATTCATCATAACTTTATCTAGGAATTATGTTTAAAAGCATCCAGAATAAATCAAAACTATATGCAGGACTAAAGAATATATGTATCATATTCAAAGTAGCCACCCTTTCCAAAATTGTACTCTTGGCATGATCGAGCAGCTTCTTGAAATTTCACCTTGTAGGAAGATTTTTCAATAGTATTGGCAGAAATTTCATCTATTCATTTCTTGGCTGCTTTTTTAATTTGGTCCTCAATTTTGGTCGTCTAATAAAATAATAAAATAAATGAATATGTTGCCACGAATATATTTTTGTCTACTAAAGTCATTTCAAACATTTAAACATACATCTTCAGATTAAAAGATTTTAAGACCATGAGAAACATTTCAGTCAAACATTCAAGTGTTTTAGAACTTTTAAACAGCAGTGTATTTTTTGCCCTCCAAAATCATACATCAAAAATTATGCATTTAAGAGATGGCTTCACAAATCTATGATATTACTACTACTGCATGTTTCACAATAGAAACCTCTCTGGGTTTTTACTGGTAGTTTGTTGTCTTCAGCAGGCATGTTATCTGGTAGATAGGAACCAGTGAAATACTTTTCAGTAGCTCATAGATCTTTTGTTGAAAGGATTCCATATACATTGTACATTGAATGTGGCCCAAAACACACAATATTTTGTAATTGTTTGGCTGTGGAGTCCTTCAGGTTCCTGGGCTCCACCATCTCAAAGGACCTGAAGTGGGAGACCCACATAGGGCCCAACAAAGGTTGTTCTGTGTGCTTTAATCCCTGTCAGGTTTGCCTCGGCTACTCAGTTGATCACAAGTGGACAAGAACGGATAGTCCAGATTGCTGAAAAGATCATTGGTGCTTTCTTTCCCACTCTTGTAAAGTGCAATCATTACAGACTTGATACACCCTGGACACAACATCTTTGAACTGTTGCCCTCTGGCCGGTGCTTCAAAAGGAGTAGTAGAGCATCTCGACATATTGCTTTTAATTAATTTGAATATTCGCAAATTTCCAATCTATTTTACATACAGTATATTACTTCTGTACAACTGTCTATTTACAGTTGTATTTTATTTATATTTTTATATATTTTGTACTCTGTTTTATTATTATGTGTCTGCTGATGCATTTGGATGTCTGCACTGGAAGCTTAAAAAAATACTGAAAACAAATAACTAAAATATATATATAACCAATCGCAATTGGTTTGTAAAACCACTGAGTTGCATTTACACCATTCTAACCAGCGGATGTCACCAGCGTGCGGTGTCCTGGCTGCACTGCGCATGTGCACGTTATGTCATAATTTTGACTTTTTATCTCATAATTATGACTTTTTATCTCATAATTTTGACTTTTTATCTCATAATTTTGACTTTTTATCTCATAATTATGACTTTTTATCTCATAATTTTGATTTTTTATCTCATAATTTCGATTTTTGTATCTTATAATTTCGACTTTTTATCTCATAATTATTACTTTTTATCTCGTAATTTTGACTTTTTATCTCATAATTATGACTTTTTATCTCATAATTTTGACTTTTTATCTCATAATTTTGACTTTTTATCTCATAATTATGACTTTTTATCTCATAATTTTGATTTTTTATCTCATAATTTCGATTTTTGTATCTTATAATTTCGACTTTTTATCTCATAATTATTACTTTTTATCTCGTAATTTTGACTTTTTATCTCATAATTATGACTTTTTATCTCATAATTTTGATTTTTTTATCTCATAATTATGACTTTTAATCTCATAATTTCGATTTTGTATCTTATAATTATGACTTTTTAGAGCCTGATTTTTTTTATCACGTGGCGGATTTGGGCTTCCATAGTAGATAGATATCAGGCAAGATCTTTAATTGCAAGTGTCACCTTATGATTTTTTTTACTGAGAAATATTTCATATACACGTTAATTCAATGCATTAATACTTTTTTGGAAGTTAAACTTTTGCATTTAAAGTAAAAAAAAACACTTTAGTTTACTTATGGAATTTGTGGTTAAAATTTCTCACTATAACTACTGTAGGTTAACCATAAAATGTGTAATAATTTTGAAGAAAATTCCTACGTATTACATAGGCCTACCTAAATATTTTTTTTTGTCAGAACCTCTAGTAAATTATGTATTACTTTTGGTCATCATTCAGAATCGTAAAAGAATCACAATCTCTATTTGAAACAAAAGAATCGGGATTCTCAATTTATCCAGAATCGTGCAGCTCTACTACAAACATAGTGTTAAGAATTACCTGACACCTTTATAAAAAACCATGGCAATTTCAGGATAGATGCAAGAAGAAAAATAACACAAAACATGATTTATTACTGTATTAAGAAATGTATATAACTATTGTAACTCCACGCCAGCAGAAGGAGCCCTCTCCAGAGTATTGACTGGCTACCGCACTCGCTGCCTCACTGGTTACTTCCTTTTCTTGGACTATTTAAGCATGCCTTTCCATTTACCCATTGCGAAGTATTGCCAGTTTATCCTGCCTTACCAAGCGTTTATTGTATCTGCCTTGTTTCCTCTGTTATGACCATTGCCTGTCCTGTTCGGTTTATGTTTTCTAACTTACTTCATTTTAGGCCCGTAGTAGGCTGCAGTCATCTTGTTGCCATTGACATCCCAACACCACCCCTTGCTGCCTTTGCTCTGAAAAGATTGATTTCAAACTCATGACAACAATTTTTAGAATGAGTTTTGTGGGAATATTTTTCAGATAAAAGTATGATTTAAATATCAATATAATCAATAAGTGTTTTCTTTCATTTGTTTCATTAAGCTGTGTGTTTTTGTCATGTGCTTTCTATTTCACTCAGTGGAAAGTTACTGTGGCAAACAAAGAAAACAGAGAAAGTTGGGGGTTGGAGTCATAAATTATCTAGATAAACACACACACACACAAAGAGTGTTTTTCACATAAAAATGTTATGAATCAATCCACTGCATATGTTTTAAGTATAATCATGAGTTGTGATGTGTTTTAATGAATCATAGGATTAAGAAACAACGCTACATAATTAAAAGATTAGATGATTAAGTGTTTTCTTTTTACTAAAAGAATGTTAAGAATGTTGGTATGTTGTCCGGCCACAGGGAACTGTTTCTAGGAGACCGCTCCCCAAAAAGAAACTGTCCTGGAGAACATTCCTCAGGACTGGCGATTGACCACAGGATATACGTTTTGAAATGTTATTTTACAGGAACTAAGAAAAAGGACTTCACGGTGATTGGTGGAAAGGGAGCAAAAAGCAGAGGAGGAGTCAGAAGATACGAGCGACGTCACATACTTTATAAATATGGGTGTATTTGAATATTGTGGTTGTTGGCTGTTGGAGAGATTGTGGAGAGCAACTGACAACCCAAAGCTTTGTTATTCTTTGAAATCTGATTAATAAACTTCAGTTTTGAACTTAAAAGTTTCTCTTCGAATTTTGAACATGCAGGACTGCCTCTAAAGTCCAACAATTGGTGACCCCGACGTGATTTAGAGAGAAGGCATTTTTGCCATTTTGCGAGAGAGATCGAACGGATCAGGTTCAACACACAGGTCGACCACAAATAAAAGGTAAGCAGAAGCCTGTTTATTCAAAATTCTGCTATTGAAATACCTAAATTGCTGTGTTGAATTTGATGAACATTCTGACAAGGAATTAAATAAATAGAAAAAAGAAGTTTTGTGAAAAATCAGATTTGAAAGAAAGTTTAGAATTCCGGTTTAATTCCTTCGATTGAAAAGATCGTAAAATAGTAGGTTTTTTAATTCCTTTCGATTGAAAAGATCGAAAATATGTCTAGGTTTTTATTCCTCTCGATTGAAAAAGGATCGTAAAATATGTTAGGTTTTAATTCTTCGATTGAAAGATCGTAAAATATGTTATTTTTTTGGTTGTTTAATAATTCCTTCGATTGAAAAGATCGTAAATATGTTAGGTTTTAATTCCTTCGATTGAAAAAGATCGTAAAATAGTGTATAGGTTTTTATTTCACTTCGATTTGAAAAAGATCGTAATATGTTAGTTTAATTCCTTCGATTGAAAAGATGAAATTAGTTTATTTAATCCTTCGTTGAAAAAGACCGTAAAATCGTTATGTTTAAGTCTTTCGATGAAGTCTAAATTGTTGATGAAATTCCGTGAGTGAGAGATTCACAAAGTGCGTTTACGTACGTATGATGTCATGAAGTTCTTGTATAAACAGTGTGGATGGTGACCGACGTGGATTAGGGAAGTTGCTGAAGGATGTGTGGTGTGTGTCGTGCATATTTGAAAAACTGAGTGTATTTTGACGAGTAATAAGGGAAGTTGCTGAAGGATGTGTGTGTGTGTGCTGCATATTTGAAAACTGAGTGTATTTTGACCGAGTGATAAGGAGTTGTAAGGTGTGCATTGTATGTGAGAAATTGTGATCTTGTGGTGTGCGGGGATATTGAAAACTGAGTGTATTGTGCTTGTTGTGAAATAGTGTTAAATGACTGAATTTCAAAAGGAGTGTGATGAATATGGTTGTCCACCAGTAATGGTGCAATGGCAAAATGTTACTGATATGTTGATAGCACAGACAGAACCAAAAGATAAGAAGCAGAGACAAAAGGAGATAGACAAATGTTGGGTAGCATTATGTGATGATTATGGGTGGGAAAATGCAGAGGAAGTAAGAGTGCCTCTGGCACCGAAAGTTAGAGAAATGGAAAAGAAAGCACACGGTAAGTGGAACAGACATATAGAAGGGAAAGATAAAATAAAATGGTACAAATTAGGAAAACATGAGAGTGAGGGAGAGAGTTTAAAAAAGAAACTTAGAGTGTGGACTAGGGTTGCTTTAACGGCCACCGCTCTGAGAGCACAGAGAAAACACAGTGTAGGAAAGAAAGAGGAAGTTGACGCCTCAGAGGCTAGAAGACAGAGAACTAAAGAATCAGGAAGCACTCAGACTACCCCATCTGCTCCTCCCCCTCAGAGACACATACCCTCAATTTATCCGTCACTGAACTCTCCCCCTCCATACGAGGTTAAGAACCAGCAGGTGGTGGTAGAGATCGGTGGTGGAGAAGTAGATGTGAACTTAGACGAAATAACAAACACATTAAGCATGTTACGCAGAGAAGTACAGGAATTAAAGCAAGAGAGATGCAATGAACCAAATGAACCACAATTGACGGGCCAACAGGGAGCACAGGGTGGGCCCTTAGATATTGAAGAGGTAAAAGACAAGGAGGAAAATGATGGTGAGCTGAGACAAGGCCGTAAAGCACCCAGACAAATGTGGCCATCAACTTCACCACGTATTTTCCTAACCAAGCCACCACCCGGTACCCCATTTGCCATTACACCGCAACCAAGCCCAGTGCAGTCACCACACGTGACCCCACACAGACAAACAATAGAAGGGAGCCCATTACAAATTCAAATCACTGGAGAAATGGCAGTGTATGAACCCGTTGCTAAGAGAACTAGAAGTGGTACTGCAGGTCAGCCTAGTGGTGAACCGAGATTACTAGAATCCCTGGGAGAAAATTTCCTAGATTATACGCCGAGCCATCAATTACAAATTCCCTCTCTTGATTGTATGAGCTGGGAATAAGAGAATAAACTATAAAGTGATTGTGATGAAAAGGAGATAGAGAAAATAATAATAAAAGCAATAACTATTTAAAAGCTAAGGTTTGTTGTAATAAAAAGTAATGGCAGCCATAAATGCTCCAAAAGGCAGAGAGAGAGACAAATGGAGGGTGTGTGTGCAGAACCACCTCTTATGTGACCTCTAAGGTCAAATTACCCTAACTCACAGGAGTTGTAAAAGTTTCTGGAGTTAAGAGATGAAAGACAGATGGGGCCATGTACGACCAAAGAGCAGACAGTAAGGATAGCATAGGAAATAAAAGTAAAAGCAAACGTTATTAAGGGCAGAGTTAAATAGGAAAATTAAGGAGATAGAAAAGTTTGTGGATAAGACATAAATAATTAAGAAAAAGCAGACCACTAGCAGGCAGAGAGACAGAGGGAGGAAGGGAAAAAGAGCCATCATTTGATGAAGGAAGGAAGGTGTCACAGGAAATAGATCATTTTAAACCACGGACTGAGAAACCTTTATTTTGAAATAAAGATACAGTTTCCAAGAGACCCTATGTGTTCTGGGCCACATCAGACCTTGAGAGGCTAATGGTCACTCTTCCCCTGACATGCACAAAGCGGCTGGGAATTGGATTAAGGTGGTATTAGCAAAACAAGGGCAAACTTTCACATCAGAAATTGACAGAGATGTGGACTCTCATTACATGAGTGGGATTATTTTGATGCACGTGACGCAAGCACTGCATGCTGAATTTCAAGCCATAGAGGACCCTAAGGACACAAAAAGAAAAAAAGGGGAACAGCTTTGAGAAAGAGAAAACCCAAAGACACACGCCCAGAGACATTAAAACAGAGACTTAAACTCCATGGCACATCTGAGTGAAGTTCTTGGCACCATGTGATTCAAGGCTCAATAAGAAAATGGATGGGAACAATGAGATATTGGACAGCCTGAACAGAAAAGACTGCCCCCACCAGTCCATGAAACAGCAGCCTGAGGGTGAAAGGGAAAGGTGATAGTAGACTTTTGAGGTCCAGGTCAAAGCCCAATAAAACCATTACAGAAAAAAAAAAACAAGGATATGTGGAAAGCCCAGTGTAAATATATAAAAAAAATAAACGAGATGTGACCAACCTTTCCTTATATCAAATCAGACTCGTATTAATCTGTTAGAAAGAGATGCATTGTGTAAATTGGGTCTTCAAATTTGGCGTTCTACATAAGTATATATAGAC
This sequence comes from Triplophysa rosa, assembly GCF_024868665.1. Taxonomy (NCBI): domain Eukaryota; kingdom Metazoa; phylum Chordata; class Actinopteri; order Cypriniformes; family Nemacheilidae; genus Triplophysa; species Triplophysa rosa. The sequence continues at coordinate 17,998,266 of NC_079910.1, forward strand.
ATAGACATGAAAGAAACTCAACTGATGATCACTGTGCCAAAAGCAAGCGTGTAAAGGATAGGACAGATAGAGAAAGATGTAAGACAAGCAGTTGATAAATGGGCTAAATTCATTGAAACTCAGATTTCTATAGCACAGTTACCGAAATCGGAATTCCACTGTACAATGATAGATGACCCCGTGAGAAATTCAAATCATAATAGGTAAACAAGGAACAGCTATAAAATAACTGAGAATGAATTATAAACAAATGGTTCAGCGTAGCAAATTCTGTACTAGAAATACTGTATATCCTTATATGTAGGGAAAAATTGGGAAACAACAGATCTAGAACTGATGATGAAAAAAAAAAAAAAATTGCACAAAACCAACCATAGTGAAAGACATGTTGTCATTTTAGGCCTACAGGATTTAGCAGACATTACATCCCTATGTATGTCTCACTAACTGACCCTTGAGACAATTAATCAAAGAACAGGGAATGAAGAATCTGAAAGCAGAACTTCAATGGA
>NC_079910.1:17998877-18004855 GCF_024868665.1 Triplophysa rosa
CAAAGAACTCTTCAGTGTGTGAAGACCGAGGAGTAAGATTTTTGGAAGACTTGACAGGGGAGGACAGAATTGCTCGGGCCGCTTTGTGGCCTCAAATAGAAAAAGCTCGGAAAGAAGGAAAAAGAGCTTTCTTCAGAGGTCCACATGGTTACATCGAAGGGAGATGAATTCATCTCCCTTCGATGTAACCATGTGGACCTCTGAAGAAAGCTCTTTTTCCTTCTTTCCGGGCTTTTTCTATTTGAGAAATTTTCGCTGTGCACAAATTATAAGAGTGTGTTTGTCATGAGGTATGTTACGTTTGAGAGAAGCCGAGCAGTGAGGTATGTGTTAAGTGCTTCTAGAAGCATCCAAACAAGGAAGTTTGTGCAAAACAATTTATTTTTCTAGTTTGTGTTCATTTTCTGTAAATATCTTTAGTTCGTTGTTTTGATTTTATATGTTCTCTGTTAAAGTACCATTTTCAATCACTTCACTTAATGTTAGGGGATTACAAAACCTAGTTAAAAGGAAAGCTATGTTTCTATTTTGTAAAAATAGGGGTTCACAGTTTATTTTTCTTCAAGAGACACACTCCAGTGTGAATGATGTTAAATTCTGGGGGCAGCAATGGGTAGAAAAAAAAATATTTAGTCATGGAACTACTAGATCAGCCGGAGTGGCAATTTTGCTTAACAAATCTCCCGGGAAAATAATTACGACTCGCAGTGATTTGAATGGACACTGGGTGGCGCTTGTGTTAAAATAAAAATTACCTCTTCAATATTTGATTAATATGTATGGGTATAACATTATGTCACGTAATCAGATCTTGTTCTCAGAGCTTTTAGACATTATTGTAGAGTTGGAAACTATATCCGACTGAAAATATTATTTTGGGTGGGGATTTTAACATGGTACCAGAGGAGGTTATGGATCGTTTCCCATCCAAATATACTACTCAACAACCCGATACATTGATTTCTCAGTTATGTGCAAAACTAAGTCTGTTAGATGTATGGAGACATTTCGATCCCTCTTGTAAACAGTATACATGGACGAATTCCAGTTCGTCAAGAATATCTACACTGTAAAAATGACACAGATATTTACTTAAAAATATTTTGTGTAATACTGTTACCTTATTTTTTTTAAGTACTTTAAAGCATAATTTTAACGCAATATTCCACAAATAAATCAAGTAAAATTACTTAAAATATTTACGCACGTCACATGATAAACTTTAAAAAATCAAGAAGAAATACTAATTTGAGCATTGAAGATAACTTCTTGATCTTTTTTAACTTCAGTTTAACATTTATTATTGTTTATAACATATATGATGGACAAGTAAGCTGAGAGTTGACTCATTACTGTTCACTGTGTGAAAAAACAAACAGCTTGAGCTCTCCCACAACCTAAGCACAAGCACCACTCTTCTGAAAGATGGTAACCACGAAACTCAGAAATACAAACAGAATATCTTCTAAATCTTAAAGACAACTGAACAATAAACACTATCAAGTCTTTCATTTTATTCTAAAGCACATAAAATAGCACTTTTTCACAAAAATGACTCTCCTAATGCTGTCGCATGCAGAGCATGCTGGGAACTCTAAATTCACTGCTCAGTTGGGGAAATTAACTTAAATAATTCATGTAGTTCCACCACAAAATAATTAAATAAAGATCCTTTATACAATTTTAAGTGGGTTAAACATAATAAAATTAAGTTGAATTCACTCAATTATTTGTGCATTTAGAATTCCAAGATATTTCTATAATTTTAACTTAAATTTTGGTTAAAAAAACAAGAACACAATTGTATTAAGTCAAATTTACTCAATTAATTTCATGAAATCTACTACGACACATAATCATTTTTTACAGTGTAGAATTGACTTTTGGCTTGCGTCAAATAATTTGATCATTTATGTGAGGGAATGCTCTAATTCGGCCGCTCCATTTACGGATCATTGTAGTATTGTCATTTCATTTAAACTGATAGTTGAGATTTCTAGAAATAAAGATTATTGGAAATTTAATGCGGATTTATTGAATAGCAAGGGGTTTTGTAATAAGGTAAAAGAGTTAATTCAGGAAATTACAAAGGATACAACAATTTCCTCTCACATAATGGGAATACCTTAAATTTAAAATTAGAAAACTTTACATTAATTATAGTAAATTGTTAGCAAAGGTTAAAAGGCGGGAAGAATGTGCTCTTATTCAACAAATAAATAAGTATTGTAGTAAAGAGGTTTTAAGTGAAGAGGAGAAAAATCATATTTTAATACTAGAAACAAAACTGGATAAAATATATATTAGAAAGGCAGAAGGAGCATATATTAGGTCAAGAGCCAGCTGCATTGAGGAGGGAGAGATAAGTACTTCATATTTCTACAGACTTGAAAAAAGAAGGCAAGCCAAAAATGCTATATTGTCATTGATAATTGATGATATGAAAATTTCTGACCCAAGATCAATAAGTAATAAAATCTTTAAGTTCTATAAGGATTTATATACTTCCATTTTTTCACAAGCAGATTGTAAGTTGATTTTTGAAAGAATACAACAGTATACTCCTCTTATTGATAGTGAATTTAAAAAAAAAACTGTGTGATGAAGATTTGCAAATAGAGGAAATAGATTTAGCCGTCAACAATCTTAAATTAAATAAATCCCCCGGGCCTGATGGGCTAACTTCTAACTTTTATAGATTTCTTTGGAATGAGTTAAAATAACTATTATTTAAAGCTTTTCTGCAGTCTGTTGAAGAAGGCTCATTAAGCTCTTCACAGAGACAAGGGCTGATTACCTTATTACCTAAACCAAAGACAAAGACAAAGACTCTAGATGTACAGGTATATTTAATCTGTGTCCAATAACCTTGTTAAATACTGATTATACTATTTTTGCACACATTTTTGCCAACAGACTTAAAAAAAGGAATAAATAAGATAATTAATGAATCTCAATCAGGATTTTTGTCAGGCCGCTCCATTCATAATAATATAAGATTGGTTATGGATTTGTTAGACTATAGTGAGTGGATAAAGGATGACGGTATTATTTTATTTCTGGACTTCAAAAAAGCATTTGATATGTTACAGCACTCTTTTTGTTTCGTGCTCTACAGTCTTTTGGTTTTGGAAATAGATTTATAAATAATAATATAGACATAAGAATGATCTATAAGGATATAAATAGTTCAGTATCGCTTCCATTTGGTACATCTAAAAGGTTTTTGATTGGTCGTGGTGTTAGACAGGGATGCCCCCTCTCCCCTCTTTTGTTTATTATTGCAACAGATCTGTTGGCTCGCTTAATCAATCACGAATCAAGTGTTAATAAGTTGAAAGTGTTCAACAAAACTATTGGTATTAGTCAGTTAGCAGATGATACCACTCTGTTTTTGCAGAATGCAGAACAAATTTCTTTTGCTATCTCTTTAGTTGATTTATTTTCTAAAGCATCGGGTCGCCATTTAAATATGTCTAAATGTGAGCTTATACCCATTCATACTTGTGATCATACGTTAATTTGCAACATTCCTGTTAAAAACTCCATAAAATATTTAGGTATTATAATGACGAAAAATATAGAGAGATGTATGCAACTTAACTTACTAGAAAATTAAAAAAAGGCCTCACAAAAAGAGTATTGTTAATCTAAAGCAGAGTGTCTGTCAAGGGTCATATATCCAACTACTGCATTAGCCCCTTCTTCATGTTTCTCTAAATTAATAAATCGTTCCATGTACAATTTTATTTGGAAAAACAAGACTCCCTTTATTAAGAAAAATGATATAGTTAAATCTTATGATCTGGGTGGTTTAAACAATCGTTTTTGAACAGATGAACGGCATGTTAAAGATAAAATGGTTACAAACATTTTTTATACAATTTTGAGAGCTTTTGCTTTGCAATTCCAGCATCGTTTAAAAAATTTGGTGGCATTGAATTTTTACTTAAATGTGACTGATATTTCTAAACTTCCTCTGAAGTTGTATACATTTCATCAACAAGTTTTGCGATATTGGAAACTAGCATATACACACAACTTTACACCGCATAATTTCTCAATTTGGAATAATAAGTATATTCTCCATAGAAATAAATCACTCTTTTATGAATAATGGTTTTGTAGAAATATCTGGTCTTTGAAGGATCTTTTTAATGATGCTGGAGAGTTGATGGATTACAATGCTTTTACTCTTAAACATGGTTTTGCGTGTCATCCAAAACAGTTTTTCACAGTAATTTCGGCCATCCCATCTGGACTTAAAATCATTATGAATGGTCATTTATTATGTACACTGTAAAAAAAAAAAACGTAAAAAAACGTAAAGTTTCCGGCAGCTGGGGCGCCGGAAAAAACCCGTAAAATTAACAGAAAATATCGTTACATAAAATTACTGTAATTTTCCGTAGTTATAAATACAGTTTTTAACTTTAATTTTACACAAGTTTTACAGTTTTTAACTGTATTTTTACACACAATTTTACAGTTTTTAACTGTAATTTTACAGATTTTTTTGTACTTCTTGACTTTTATAATGTTAAATTTAAATCTAAAGATAAAGATTCACTTACATATTGTGGGAATTTATGTAGAAACCATTAAAGTACCAATAAGATCACCGATTCAAATAATTTGCCTCAAGTTGAGTTTTTCAGGTTTTAATAAAAAAATAACTTGTTTTTAAACAGTAATGGACCAAAGAAAATTAGATCATAAATGCACTGTGACAATATATCAATAGAACAATTAGTTAATCATTACAACAATTCACCAATATAAAAGTGCAACAATATAAAAATTACAACTTATACAAAAATTTAAATTTCATAAACTGCCTTAAAAACTAGACCACTTATTACCATGAAATTGTCTTGTCAACAGATGAGCATGAAAGAACAAATAGACAACAGAAGAACATGTAGTTTCAATCAGTGACAGCCAATAATTTTAAGATAAGATAATGGAGTAGTATTTGACAATTTTTACCCCATCCATTCATAGTCTGCAATTTTGCTAAACCGTGAAAGAACCTTTGGACTACTGCCTTTTGATTTCTTGATGTGTTCTTTACGATTTTGGATCCCTTCTCTGGGTTTATCTTGAATGCAAGTCAATGGGGACCAACGGTTTTCTGTTACCAACATTTTCTTCTTTTGTGTTCTGCGGAAGAAAGTCATACAGGTTTGAAATAAAAGAGGGCGTGTACAAGACAAAATTTGCATTTTGAAGGTGAACTTTCTCTTTAATATATTAGCAATAAAAATATCAGCATGGTGGAGATTTGCACAGGGAATGGTTAGGTCGCGAGTGTATGTGATGATGATGTGTGTATGAGAGAGAGTGTGTGTGTTGTGAGTATTGTGAGAGATGAGTGTATGTGATGATGAGTGATGTGTGTGTGTGTGTGTGGGTGTGGTATGATGAGAGATGAGTGTATGTGAGAGGAGTGTGTGTGATGAGAGTGATGTGTGTGAGGATGTGTGTGTGTGAGAGTGAGTATGTGAGGATGTGTGTTTGTGAGAGTGAGTGTATGTGATGATGTGTGTGTGTTTGTGAGAGTGAGTGTATGTGATGATGATGATGTGTGTGTGTGTGTGTGTGTGTGTGTGTGTGAGAGAGTGAGTGTATGTGAGGATGTGTGTGAGGAGTGTGTGTGTGAGGATGTGTGTGTGTGAGAGTGAGTATGTGAGGATGTGTGTTGTGAGAGTGAGTGTATGTGAGGATGAGTGTTTGTGAGAGTGAGTGTATGTGAGGATGAGTGTTTGTGAGAGTGAGTGTATGTGAGGATGAGTGTTTGTGAGAGTGAGTGTATGTGAGGATGAGTGTTTGTGAGAGTGAGTGTATGTGAGGATGAGTGTTTGTGAGAGTGAGTGTATGTGAGGATGAGTGTTTGTGAGAGTGAGTGTATGTGAGGATGAGTGTTTGTGAGAGTGAGTGTATGTGTGCGTGTGTGTGAAGTGTGTGTGGTGTGTGCG